>NC_084638.1:9768171-9838171 GCF_033978795.1 Nerophis ophidion
CGATCCGTTGTGGTGGAGGAGTTCAAGTACCTCGGAGTTGTGTTCACGAGTGAGGGAAGCGCTGTATCGATCCGTTGTGGTGGAGGAGTTCAAGTACCTCGGAGTTTTGTTCACGAGTGAGGGGAAGAGTGGATCGTGAGATCGACAGGGCGGGTCGGTACAGCGTCTTCAGTAATGCAGACGCTGTATCGATCCGTTGTGGTGAAGAAGGAGCTGAGCCGCAAGGCAAAGCTCTCAATTTACCGGTCGATTGATGTTCCAATCCTCATGGTCATGACCGAAAGGACAAGATCACGGGTACAAGCGGACCAAATGAGTTTGGGTCTCTCCCTTAGAGATAGGGTGAGAAGCTCTGCCATCCGGGAGGAACTCAAAGTAAACCCGCTGCTCCTCCACATCGAGAGGAGCCAGATGAGGTTGTTCAGGCATCTGAACGCCTCCCGAGAGAGGTGTTTAGGGAGGACCCAGGACACGTTGGGAAGACTATGTCTCCCGGCTGGCCTGGGAACGCCCCGGGATCCCCCGGCAGGAGCTGGACAAAGTGGCTTGAGAAAGAGAAGTCTGGGGTTCCCAGCTTAGGCTGCTTCCCCCGCGAATCGACCTTGGATAAGCGGAATAAGATGGATGGATGGATGGAACTCTAGCCTACATTAGCCCACTCTGTGGCTTCACTTGATTAACTTTCTGTTATTTCCCGATCCTAAATTATTCTCATAACGAAGCATTGCAAAAAAAACGTTATTTTCCCCCGAAGTATTCAAGACTTCCAAGTATGAGCTCGCCATGCATGACGTGCATCAAATTGATGGAATCTCTGTGACGCCTGAATCTTTCCATTCTCACAAGCATCTCCAGAATCTCGTAGCTTTACTTAGCACCCCAATTACTCACTGCCGCGTTGAGCTTATCTGACCTCACCGTCTTTATGAGCCTCTGCTCGTGTTGAGGCTTCACAGAATAGCAGCAGCAAAAATCCCTACAAGGCGTACATTTAAAGGGTTGAATGATCTGCGGCAGACTTGATGAAGTCTGGTCCGGACATCACAGCTGGCTGAAAGGGGGACTGGACAATCATCAGCCTGATGACGGAGATAAGCCCTCTCATTTGCCTGCACCACCAAAACAGAGCTAATGAGTCCGCGGTCATCGGAATGTGCAGCAGTGCATTCTGGGACACATCAGAGGGGCAGGAGTTATGGCGGCCAAGGTATGTTCTAATTATGTCCGCATTCCATCAAGAAAACGACTTGGGCCGGGGTCCGCATGCGCATTTTTCTATAACCTTTCAGACATCAGTGTAACCGTAGAATGGATTTAAACGGGTGAATTTTGGCAGATTAAACACCTTTCTGTTTATCGGTCTTTTAGCGATGACGTCACCGAGGTAACACCCCCCCGCCATTTTCATTTTCACATTACAAACACCGGGTCACAGCTCTGTTATTTTCCGTTTTTTTGACTATTTTTTGGAACCTTGCAGACATCATGCCTAGTCAGTGTGTTATCGGAGGGTGTAACAACACTAACAGGGACGGATTCAAGTTGCACCACCGGCCCGAAGATGAGAAAGTGTCTGCCGCCAGACCCCCATTGAATGTGCCAAAGTGTCTGCCGCCAGACCCCCATTGAATGTGCCAAAGTGTCTTCACATTTGACCGGCGATGCTAAGAGACATGGCACAGAGATGTATGGATAACCTGCAATGCATTTGCAACCATAAAGTCAAAGAAATCACAAAGGTGAGTTTTGTGGATGTTGTTGACTTATGTGCTAATCAGACATATTTGGTGACGGCATGACTGCCAGCTAATCGATGCTAACATATTATTCTAATTAATGCTAACATGCTATTTACGCTAGCTGCATGTACATTTGAAACTAGATACCCACATTTAGTGCGAAACAAACACTTACCAATCGACGGATTTAAGTTGCTCCCAGTGTCACAAGATGCGAAAGTCCCGATCGTTTGGTCCGCACATTTTACCGGCGATGCTAAGACGGACATGGCACAGAGATGTATGGATAACCTTTGCAACGATTAAGTCAACGAAATCACAAAGGTGAGTTTTGTTGATGATGTTGACTTATGTGCTAATCAGAGATATTTGGTCACGGCATGACCGCCAGTTAATCGATGCTAACATGCTATTCTAATCGATGCTAACATGCGATTTATGCTAGCTGCATGTACATTTGAAACTAGATACCCACATTTAATGCGAAACAAACACTTACCAATCGACGGATTTAAGTTGCTCCAGTGTCACAAGATGCCAAAGTCCTGATTGTTTGGTCCGCACATTTTACCGGCGATGCTAAGACAGACATGGCACAGAGATGTATGGATAACCTTTGCAACGATTAAGTCTACGAAATCACAAAGGTGAGTTTTGTGGATGATGTTGACTTATGTGCTAATCAGACATATTTGGTCATGGCATGACTGCCAGCTAATCGATGCTAACATGCTATTCTAATCAATGCTAACATGGGATTTACGCTAGCTGTATGTACATTTGAAACTACATAACCCACATTTAATGCGAAACAAACACTTACCAATCGACGGACTTAAGTTGCTCCAGTGTCACAAGATGCAAAAGTCCTGATCGTTTGGTCCGCACATTTTACCGGCGATGCTAAGACAGACATGGCACAGAGATGTATGGATAACCTTTGCAACGATTAAGTCATCGAAATCACAAAGGTGAGTTTTGTGGATGTTGTTGACTTATGTGCTAATCAGACATATTTGGTCACGGCATGACTGCCAGCTAATCGATGCTAACACGCTATTTACGCTAGCTGAATGTACATTTGAAACTAGATACCCACATTTAGTGCGAAACAAACACTTACCAATCGACGGATTTAAGTCGCTCCAGTGTCACAAGATGCGAAAGTCCTGATCGTTTGGTCCGCACATTTTACCGGCGATGCTAAGACAGACATGGCACAGAGATGTATGGATAACCTTTGCAACGATTAAGTCAACGAAATCACAAAGGTCAGTTTTGTGGATGTTGTTGACTTATGTGCTAATCAGACATATTTGGTCACGGCATGACTGCCAGCTAATCGATGCTAACATGCTATTCTAATCGATGCTAACATGCGATTTACGCTAGCTGTATGTACATTTGAAACTAGATACCCACATTTAATGCGAAACAAACACTTACCAATCGACGGATTTAAGTGGCTCCAGTGTCACAAGATGCGAAAGTCCTGATCGTTTGGTCCGCACGTTTTACCGGCGATGCTAAGACGGACATGGCACAGAGATGTATGGATAACCTTTGCAATGAGTAAGTCAACGAAATCACAAAGGAGAGTTTTGTGGATGTTGTTGACTTATGTGCTAATCAGACATATTTGGTCGCGGCATGACTGCCAGCTAATCGATGCTAACACGCTGTTTACGCTAGCTGCATGTACATTTGAAACTAGATACCCACATTTAATGCGAAACAAACACTTACCAATCGACGGATTTAAGTTGCTCCAGTGTCACAAGATGCGAAAGTCCTGATCGTTTGGTCCGCACATTTTACCGGCGATGCTAAGAGACATGGCACAGAGATGTATGGATAACCTTTGCAACGATTAAGTCAACGAAATCACAAAGGTGAGTTTTGTTGATGTTGTTGACTTATGTGCTAATCAGACATATTTGGTCGCGGCATGACCGCCAGCTAATCGATGCTAACATGCTACGCTAATCGATGCTAACACGTTATTTACGCTAGCTGCATGTACACTTGAAACCAGATACCCACATTTAATGCGAAACAAACACTTACCAATCGACGGATTTAAGATGATCCAGTGTCACAAGATGCGAAAGTCCTGATCGTTTGGTCCGCACATTTTACCGGCGATGCTAAGACAGACATGGCAGAGAGATGTATGGATAACCTTTGCAACGATTAAGTCAACGAAATCACAAAGGTGAGTTTTGTTGATGATGTTGACTTATGTGCTAATCAGACATATTTGGTCACGGCATGACTGCCAGCTAATCGATGCTAACATGCCACGCTAATCGATGCTAACACGCTATTTACGCTAGCTGCATGTACATTTGAAACTAGATACCCACATTTAGTGCAAAACAAACACTTACCAATCGACGGATTTAAGTTGCTCCCAGTGTCACAAGATGTGAAAGTCCTGATAGTTTGGTCCGCACATTTTACCGGCGATGCTAAGACAGACGTGGCACAGAGATGTATGGATAACCTTTGCAACGATTATGTCAACGAAATCACAAAGGTGAGTTTTGTTGATGTTGTTGACTTATGTGCTAATCAGACATATTTGGTCGCGGCATGACTGCCAGCTAATCGATGCTAACACGCTATTTACGCTAGCAACATGTACACTTGAAACTAGATACCCACATTTAATGCGAAACAAACACTTACCAATCGACGGATTTAAGTTGCTCCCAGTGTCACAAGATGCCAAAGTCCTGATCGTTTGGTCCGCACATTTTACCGGCGATGCTAATAAGGCAGCCATACTACGGGCCACTTCATTAGGTACACCCATGCTATGGCCGAATACCGTCAATAGCTATTCGCTCAATAGCTTCAATTTCCATCCGACCATCTGTTTCAATACATGCGTAATCTGTTGAATCGCTTAAGCCGCTGAAATCCGAGTCTGAATCCGAGCTAATGTCGCTATATCATGCCATGTTGTTTGTATTGGCAGCTCTGTATGACGTCACAGGGAAATGGATAGTGGTTTCGAAGACAGCGAAAATAAGGCACTTTAAAGCTTTATTTAGGGATATTCCGGGACCGGTAAAATTTTGAAAAAACTTCCAAAAATACAACAAGCCACTGGGAACTGATTTTTATTGGTTTTAACCCTTTTGAAATTGTGATAATGTTCCCCTTTAAGTACTTCCAAAGGAGGAAACTAAACCGTCCTCTAGTTTTATTGTCCCCATAAAACAAAAATCCAATTACGAGTTCACCTACATACAAGGCCACGGACCTCTAAACAACTTGACCCTGGCAGTGTTATATCGGAACTATCGTCTGGAAATCTACGGGATGGAAGCCATAGATCCACTTGTTACGAAGTCATTCCCGTAGCAAATCCCTCTGATGCCTTTTTCTGTGTCAAATTCCTGTATAAGACTCATTCTGTTTCGAACCGTAGAATCCACGTATGCAGAGACTCAAAACAAGGTCACCGAGATGGCATTGAATTGATATTACGTCTGCTTCACTGTCAAGAGATCTGGACTTTGATCTTAATTGGAAAATCTCTCGGTGGAGCTCGCTTGTTCTCTACTCACAAATCCCGAAAAGCATGCATGGTCGGTGTTTGGAGAAACCAAATTGTCCGTAGATGTGAGCGTCAATGTGTTTAAGTGCTGATGAGTTCGGGGTAAACTCTCAACCTTTCACTCAGTCAACTGGGATGGAAGTACAAATGGCCCACGTATGGATGGAGTTGGACGGTTCTCGCCCGGTAAAAGGGTGGAACGCCATCTCCGGGTTGGGGAGGAGACCCTGCCCCAAGTGGAGGAGTTCAAGTACCTCGGAGTCTTGTTCACGAGTGAGGGAAGAGTGGATGGTGAGATCGACAGGCGGATCGGTGCGGCGTCTTCAGTAATGCGGACGTTGTACCGATCCGTTGTGGTGAAGAAGGAGCTGAGCCGGAAGGCAAAGCTCTCAATTTACCGGTCGATCTACGTTCCCATCCTCACCTATGGTCATGAGCTTTGGGTCAAGACCGAAAGGATAAAATCACGGGTACAAGCGGCCCAAATGAGTTTCCTCTCCCTTAGAGATAGGGTGAGAAGCTCTGCCATCCGGGAGCCACCCGAACGCCTCCCTAGGGAGGTGTTTAGGGCACGTCCAACCGGTAGGAGGCCACGGGGAAGACCCAGGACACGTTGGGAAGACTATGTCTCCCGGCTGGCCTGGGAACGCCTCGGGATCCCCCGGGGGAAGAGCTAGACGAAGTGGCTGGGGAGAGGGAAGTCTGGGTTTCCCTGCTTAGGCTGTTGCCCCCGCGACCCGACCTCGGATCAATCAATCAATCAATGTTTATTTATATAGCCCCAAATCACAAATGTCTCAAAGGGCTGCACAAATCATTACGACTACAACATCCTCGGAAGAACCACAAAAGGGCAAGGAAAACTCACACCCAGTGGGCAGGGAGAATTCACATACAGTGGGACGCAGTGACAATGCTGACTATGAGAAACCTTGGAGAGGACCTCAGATGTGGGCAACCCCCCCCCCCCCCCCCCCCCCCCCCTCTAGGGGACCGAAAGCAATGGATGTCGAGCGGGTCTAACATGATACTGTGAAAGTTCAATCCATAGTGGCTCCAACACAGCCGTGAGAGTTCAGTTCAAGCGGATCCAAGACAGCAGCGAGAGTCCCGTCCACAGGAAACCATCTCAAGCGGATCAGCAGCGTAGAGATGTCCCCAACCGATACAGGCGAGCGGTCCATCCTGGGTCTCGACTCTGGACAGCCAGTACTTCATCCATGGTCATCGGACCGGACCCCCTCCCACAAGGGAGGGGGGGGGACATAGGAGAAAGAAAAGAAGCGGCAGATCAACTGGTCTAAAAAGGAGGTTTATTAAAGGCTAGAGTATACAGATGAGTTTTAAGGTGAGACTTAAATGGATAAGCGGAAGATGATGATGATGATGATGGATGGAGTGACCGTGGCTCTTCTATTTCCGTCCCGTTGCTTCGACATCGCAATGTTAGCATTTCACACTTTTGAGACATGAAATCCTCCAGATCAGTCAATTCAGTACTTCTATAAGTACCAACAGAATCTCGTCCGTACGACGTAAAAATCAAACAGTAACTTATTTAGAGACTTTGCAACCGGAAGTTTCGGAACTTTTTCGCTTTTCCCTACCAACAAAGCGCAAGTGTAGTGAATTATATTCATATAGCGCTTTTTCTCTCATGACAGGAAGCACTTTACTTTGACAAATACATTATCTACTTTTAGGCTACATCAGGGGTGCCCACACTTTTTCTGCAGGCGAGCTACTTTTCAATTGACCAAATCGAGGAGATCTACCTCATTCATATATTTCATTTACATCTACTTGAGTAACTTTTGGGATAAATTGTACTTCTACGAGTAGTTTTTATGCAACATACTTTTACTTGAGTATATTTATAGAGAAGAAACGCTACTTTTACTCCGTTCCATTTATCTACATTCAGCTCGCTACTCGCTACTTTTTTTTTTTTTATCGATCTGTTAATGCACGCTTTGTTTGTTTTGATTTTGTCAGAGTAGGAACTACGCATGCCTGCGTTTCACCAATCAAATGCAGTCACTGGTGACGTTGGACCAATCAAACAGAGCCAGGCGGTCACGTGACCGTCACACGTAGAACCCGACTTGTTGAAAAACTTATTGGGGTGTTACCATTTAGTGGTCGATTGTACGGAATATGTACTGTACTGTGCAATCTACTAATAAAAGTTGCAATCAATCAATCAAAAGTGTAAAGGAAATAAAGACACTTTTTATTTCGACCGTACTTCCCGTCAAAAGCCTAAAAGACTGATCGCACGGTTCCTGTCTTCACAATAAAAGCGACGCTCCATGGCGCCTGCGCTAACAAAATAAGAGTCTCCGAAAGCCAGCGCAAACAAGCTAGCAAGCTACGGAGTTTGCCGCCAATGTATTTCTAGTAAAGTGTATAAAAGCTGGACAAATAAGACGCCAAAAACCAACGACTTTCATGTGGTATTAGACGGAAAAGAGGAACTTTTTTTCTCCTCCGTTTGAAAACGTGGACGTCTGATTCCAATCAATGCGAGTCATCAGAATCAGGTAATACACCAACTTATATTCTTGTCTTCATGAAAGATAGGAATCTATATGTTAAACATGCATGTATATTCATTAAAACACCTTTAACATGTCAACAAAAACGGCAAAATAAATAAATAAAAATAATATACTGTATATATAAATATATATATATATATATATATGTGTGTGTAGAAATGATTTGTGTGTGTGTATGTATATATGAGGTAGATCACCTCGACTTGGTGATTTACTAAGTAATTGATAAACGTTGAAAAACTTATTGGGGTGTTACCATTTAGTGGTCGATTGTACGGAATATGTACTGTACTGTGCAATCTAATAATACAAGTTTCAATCAATCAACCAATCAATTAAAAGTGTAAAGGAAAAAAAGACACTTTTTATTTCGACCGTACTTCCCGTCAAAAGCCTAAAGACTGATCGCACAGTTCCTGTCTTCACAATAAAAGCGCCGCTCCATGGCGCCCGCGCTAACAAAATAAGAGTCTCCGAAAGCCAGCGCAAACAAGCTAGCAAGCTACGGAGTTTGCCGCCAATGTATTCCTAGTAAAGTGTATAAAAACCAATATGGAAGCTGGACGAATAAGACGCCAAAAACCATCGAATTTCATGTGGTATTAGACGGAAAAGAGGAACTTTTTTTCTCCTCCGTTTGAAAACGTGGACGTCTGATTCCAATCAATGCGAGTCATCAGAATCAGGTAATACACCAACTTATATTCTTGTCTTCATGAAAGATAGGAATCTAAATGTTAAACATGCATGTATATTCATTAAAACACCTTTGACATGTCAACAAAAACAGCAAAATAAATAAATAAAAATAATATACTGTATATATAAATATATATATGATATGTGTGTGTAGAAATGATTTGTGTGTGTGTATGTATATATGAGGTAGATCACCTCGACTTGGTCATTTATTAAGTAATTGATAAACGTTGAAAAACTTATTGGGGTGTTACCATTTAGTGGTCGATTGTACGGAATATGTACTGTGCAATCTAATAATAAAAGTTGCAATCAATCAATCAAAAGTGTAAAGGAAATAAAGACACTTTTTATTTCGACCGTACTTCCCGTCAAAAGCCTAAAAGACTGATCGCACGGTTCCTGTCTTCACAATAAAAGCGCCGCTCCATCGCGCCTGCGCTAACAAAATAAGAGTCGCCGAAAGCCAGCGCAAACAAGCTAGCAAGCTACGGAGTTTGCCGCCAATGTATTTCTAGTAAAGTGTATAAAAGCTGGACAAATAAGATGCCAAAAACCAACGACTTTCACGTGGTATTAGACGGAAAAGAGGAACTTTTTTTCTCCTCCATTTGAAAACGTGGACGTCCGATTCCAATCAATGCGAGTCATCAGAATCAGGTAATACACCAACTTATATTCTTGTCTTAATGAAAGATAGGAATCTATGTGTTTAACATGCATGTATATTCATTAAAACACCTTTAACATGTCAACAAAAACGGCAAAATAAATAAATAAAAATAATATACTGTATACATAAATATATATATGATATGTGTGTGTAGAAATGATTTGTGTGTGTGTATGTATATATGAGGTAGATTACCTCGACTTGGCGATTTACTAAGTAATTGATAAACGTTGAAAAACTTATTGGGGTGTTACCATTTAGTGGTCGATTGTACGGAATATGTACTGTACTGTGCAATCTACTAATAAAAGTTGCAATCAATCAAAAGTGTAAAGGAAAAAAAGACACTTTTTATTTCGACCGTACTTCCCGTCAAAAGCCTAAAAGACTGATCGCACGGTTCCTGTCTTCACAATAAAAGCGACGCTCCATGGCGCCTGCGCTAACAAAATAAGAGTCTCCGAAAGCCAGCGCAAACAAGCTAGCAAGCTACGGAGTTTGCCGCCAATGTATTTCTAGTAAAGTGTATAAAAGCTGGACAAATAAGATGCCAAAAACCAACGACTTTCATGTGGTATTAGACGGAAAAGAGGAACTTTTTTTCTCCTCCGTTTGAAAACATGGACGTCTGATTCCAATCAATGCGAGTCATCAGAATCAGGTAATACACCAACTTATATTCTTGTCTTAATGAAAGATAGGAATCTATATGTTTAACATGCATGTATATTCATTAAAACACCTTTGACATGTCAACAAAAACGGCAAAATAAATAAATAAAAATAATATACTGTATATATAAATATATATATGATATGTGTGTGTAGAAATGATTTGTGTGTGTGTATGTATATATGAGGTAGATCACCTCGACTTGGCGATTTACTAAGTAATTGATAAACGTTGAAAAACTTATTGGGGTGTTACCATTTAGTGGTCGATTGTACGGAATATGTACTGTACTGTGCAATCTAATAATAAAAGTTGCAATCAATCAAAAGTGTAAAGGAAATAAAGACACTTTTAATTTCGACCGTACTTCCCGTCAAAAGCCTAAAGACTGATCGCACGGTTCCTGTCTTCACAATAAAAGCGCCGCTCCATAGCGCCTGCGCTAACAAAATAAGAGTCTCCGAAAGCCAGCGCAAACAAGCTAGCAAGCTACGGAGTTTGCCGCCAATGTATTTCTAGTAAAGTGTATAAAAGCTGGACAAATAAGATGCCAAAAACCAACGACTTTCATGTGGTATTAGACGGAAAAGAGGAACTTTTTTTCTCCTCCGTTTGAAAACGTGGACGTCTGATTCCAATCAATGCGGGTCATCAGAATCAGGTAATACACCAACTTATATTCTTGTCTTCATGAAAGATAGGAATCTATATGTTAAACATGCATGTATATTCATTAAAACACCTTTAACATGTCAACAAAAACGGCAAAATAAATAAATATAAATTATATACTGTATATATAAATATATATATGATATGTGTGTGTAGAAATGATTTGTGTGTGTATATGTATATATGAGGTAGATCACCTCGACTTGGCGATTTACTAAGTAATTGATAAACGTTGAAAAACTTATTGGGGTGTTACCATTTAGTGGTCGATTGTACGGAATATGTACTGTACTGTGCAATCTAATAATAAAAGTTGCAATCAATCAATCAAGTGTAATCAAGTGTAAAGGAAAAAAAAGACACTTTTTATTTCGACCGTACTTCCCGTCAAAAGCCTAAGAGACTGATCGCACGGTTCCTGTCTTCACAATAAAAGCGCCGCTCCATCGGGCCTGCGCTAACAAAATAAGAGTCTCCGAAAGCCAGCGCAAACAAGCGAGCAAGCTACGGAGTTTGCCGCCAATGTATTTCTAGTAAAGTGTATAAAAAACAATATGGAAGCTGGACGAATAAGACGCCAAAAACCAACGACTTTCACGTGGTATTAGACGGAAAAGAGGAACTTTTTTTCTCCTCCGTTTGAAAACGTGGACGTCTGATTCCAATCAATGCGAGTCATCAGAATCAGGTAATACACCAACTTATATTCTTGTCTTCATGAAAGATAGGAATCTATATGTTAAACATGCATGTATATTCATTAAAACACCTTTAACATGTCAACAAAAACGGCAAAATAAATAAATAAAAATAATATACTGTATATATAAATATATATATATATATATATATGTGTGTGTAGAAATGATGTGTGTGTGTATATGTATATATGAGGTAGATCACCTCGACTTGGTGATTTACTAAGTAATTGATAAACGTTGAAAAACTTATTGGGGTGTTACCATTTAGTGGTCGATTGTACGGAATATGTACTGTACTGTGCAATCTAATAATACAAGTTTCAATCAATCAACCAATCAATTAAAAGTGTAAAGGAAAAAAAGACACTTTTTATTTCGACCGTACTTCCCGTCAAAAGCCTAAAGACTGATCGCACAGTTCCTGTCTTCACAATAAAAGCGCCGCTCCATGGCGCCCGCGCTAACAAAATAAGAGTCTCCGAAAGCCAGCGCAAACAAGCTAGCAAGCTACGGAGTTTGCCGCCAATGTATTCCTAGTAAAGTGTATAAAAACCAATATGGAAGCTGGACGAATAAGACGCCAAAAACCATCGAATTTCATGTGGTATTAGACGGAAAAGAGGAACTTTTTTTCTCCTCCGTTTGAAAACGTGGACGTCTGATTCCAATCAATGCGAGTCATCAGAATCAGGTAATACACCAACTTATATTCTTGTCTTCATGAAAGATAGGAATCTAAATGTTAAACATGCATGTATATTCATTAAAACACCTTTGACATGTCAACAAAAACAGCAAAATAAATAAATAAAAATAATATACTGTATATATAAATATATATATGATATGTGTGTGTAGAAATGATTTGTGTGTGTGTATGTATATATGAGGTAGATCACCTCGACTTGGTCATTTATTAAGTAATTGATAAACGTTGAAAAACTTATTGGGGTGTTACCATTTAGTGGTCGATTGTACGGAATATGTACTGTGCAATCTAATAATAAAAGTTGCAATCAATCAATCAAAAGTGTAAAGGAAATAAAGACACTTTTTATTTCGACCGTACTTCCCGTCAAAAGCCTAAAAGACTGATCGCACGGTTCCTGTCTTCACAATAAAAGCGCCGCTCCATCGCGCCTGCGCTAACAAAATAAGAGTCGCCGAAAGCCAGCGCAAACAAGCTAGCAAGCTACGGAGTTTGCCGCCAATGTATTTCTAGTAAAGTGTATAAAAGCTGGACAAATAAGATGCCAAAAACCAACGACTTTCATGTGGTATTAGACGGAAAAGAGGAACTTTTTTTCTCCTCCGTTTGAAAACGTGGACGTCTGATTCCAATCAATGCGAGTCATCAGAATCAGGTAATACACCAACTTATATTCTTGTCTTAATGAAAGATAGGAATCTATGTGTTTAACATGCATGTATATTCATTAAAACACCTTTAACATGTCAACAAAAACGGCAAAATAAATAAATAAAAATAATATACTGTATACATAAATATATATATGATATATGTGTGTGTAGAAATGATTTGTGTGTGTGTATGTATATATGAGGTAGATCACCTCGACTTGGCGATTTACTAAGTAATTGATAAACGTTGAAAAACTTATTGGGGTGTTACCATTTAGTGGTCGATTCTACGGAATATGTACTGTACTGTGCAATCTAATAATAAAAGTTGCAATCAATCAAAAGTGTAAAGGAAATAAAGACACTTTTAATTTCGACCGTACTTCCCGTCAAAAGCCTAAAGACTGATCGCACGGTTCCTGTCTTCACAATAAAAGCGCCGCTCCATAGCGCCTGCGCTAACAAAATAAGAGTCTCCGAAAGCCAGCGCAAACAAGCTAGCAAGCTACGGAGTTTGCCGCCAATGTATTTCTAGTAAAGTGTATAAAAGCTGGACAAATAAGATGCCAAAAACCAACGACTTTCATGTGGTATTAGACGGAAAAGAGGAACTTTTTTTCTCCTCCGTTTGAAAACGTGGACGTCTGATTCCAATCAATGCGGGTCATCAGAATCAGGTAATACACCAACTTATATTCTTGTCTTCATGAAAGATAGGAATCTATATGTTAAACATGCATGTATATTCATTAAAACACCTTTAACATGTCAACAAAAACGGCAAAATAAATAAATATAAATTATATACTGTATATATAAATATATATATGATATGTGTGTGTAGAAATGATTTGTGTGTGTATATGTATATATGAGGTAGATCACCTCGACTTGGCGATTTACTAAGTAATTGATAAACGTTGAAAAACTTATTGGGGTGTTACCATTTAGTGGTCGATTGTACGGAATATGTACTGTACTGTGCGATCTAATAATAAAAGTTGCAATCAATCAATCAAAAGTGTAAAGGAAAAAAAAGACACTTTTTATTTCGACCGTACTTCCCGTCAAAAGCCTAAAAGACTGATCGCACGGTTCCTGTCTTCACAATAAAAGCGCTGCTCCGTGGCGCCTGCGCTAACAAAATAAGAGTCTCCGAAAGCCAGCGCAAACAAGCGAGCAAGCTACGGAGTTTGCCGCCAATGTATTTCTAGTAAAGTGTATAAAAGCTGGACAAATAAGATGCCAAAAACCAACGACTTTCATGTGGTATTAAACGGAAAAGAGGAACTTTTTTTCTCCTCCATTTGAAAACGTGGACGTTATCAGCACTATACTGTCTGATTCCAATCAATGCAAGTCATCAGAATCAGGTAATACACCAACATATATTCTTGTCTTCATGAAAGATAGGAATCTATGTGTTAAACATGCATGTATATTCATTAAAACACCTTTAACATGTCAACAAAAACGGCAAAATAAATAAATAAAAATAATATACTGTATATCCATCCATCCATCCATTTTCTACCGCTTATTCCCTTTCGGGGTCGCGGGGGGCGCTGGCGCCTATCTCAGCTACAATCGGGCGGAAGGCGGGGTACACCCTGGACAAGTCGCCACCTCATCGCAGGGCCAACACAGATAGACAGACAACATTCACACTCACATTCACACACTAGGGACCATTTAGTGTTTATATATGATATGTGTGTGTAGAAATGATTTGTGTGTGTATGTTTGATACGTGTGTGTGTATGTATATATGAGGTAGATCACCTCGACTTGGTGATTTACTAAGTAATTGATAAACGTTGAAAAACTTATTGGGGTGTTACCATTTAGTGGTCAATTGTACGGAATATGTACTGTACTGTGCAATCTAATAATACAAGTTTTAATCAATCAATCAAATGCCTACTGAGGCTATGGTGCTGTTAAGTTATTGTGGCTCAATGTGCCATTTTTTAATATATATTATTGTTTTAGTTGCTTAAGAGATATTCCTGGCTCTGAATTTGCTCATTGCCATTTTTATGTTTTTGTGCATTACTTGTTGCCGTAATCAGGTTACTCATCAGTTACTCAGTACTTGAGTAGTTTTTTCACAACATACTTTTTACTCAAGTAAATATTTGGGTGACTACTCCTTACTTTTGCTTGAGTAATAAATATCTAAAGTAACTGTACACTTACTTGAGTACAATTTCTGGCTACTCTACCCACCTCTGGTAATACGGCAACCAGCTCACTGCAAAAAACCGGCGTCGAAGCAACGAGCAAAGCGGCAGCTTTTTGGTTAGTGCAGCCAGGGATCCTCGGCAAGCATGGAGGTGGGAGATGACGAGGCTGCAGTTGACGGCGATACACAGGAGAGGAGCCACGTGATAAACCAGGGAGAACAGCCACTCCTCTCGGCCTGCTGACCACGTGCAACCGCCGTTGAAGTTGATGTCGGTGACCTTTGGTAAAGCCATGGTGACCCACACCGGCCACATTGCCAGGAGAACAAATAACCTGTAGGAGAAGATTAGAAATTGTTAGTGTAGCCTGTATGTTACTTAAGTAAAGCACTGTACAAGTATTAAGTAAACCGTGAATTATATAACTGGGCTAGGTCAGAAGAAACTAAATTCAGCTCTAGGAATGAAGACTGAACACAGGTTTTAAGTTTAAATGGTACCAAATTATATTAAAGGGTTATAGGAAAAATAAACAAACAGACATGTCAATTCGAGCGGCCATTCATATTTTCAACATAAATTACAGAACGTTCGATATTTACAATGTGATACAGTTGCACCTGGCTCGCTGACAACAAGCTATCCATACACTTGGGTAAAACGGAATCCATCCTATTTGGGTCCCATATCCAACTTCAGAAGGTCAGTGACTTCGCTATAAAAGTGGGTGACATTGTTATCAATCAATCAATCAATGTTTATTTATATAGCCCCAAATCACAAATGTCTCAAAGGACTGCACAAATCATTACGACTACAACATCCTCGGAAGAACCCACAAAAGGGCAAGGAAAACTCACAGAATTCACATCCAGTGGGACGCCAGTGACAATGCTGACTATGGGAAACCTTGGAGAGGACCTCAGATGTGGGCAACCCCCCCCCCTCTAGGGGACCGAAAGCAATGGATGTCGAGCGGGTCTAACATGATACTGTGAAAGTTCAATCCATAGTGGCTCCAACACAGCCGCGAGAGTTCAGTTCAAAGCGGATCCAAGACAGCAGCGAGAGTCCCGTCCACAGGAAACCATCTCAAGCGGAGGCGGATCAGCAGCGTAGAGATGTCCCCAACCGATACAGGCGAGCGGTCCATCCTGGGTCTCGACTCTGGACAGCCAGTACTTCATCTATGGTCATCGGACCGGACCCCCTCCACAAGGGAGGGGGGGGACATAGGAGAAAGAAAAGAAGCGGCAGATCAACTGGTCTAAAAAGGAGGTCTATTTAAAGGCTAGAGTATACAGATGAGTTTTAAGGTGAGACTTAAATGCTTCTACTGAGGTAGCATCTCGAACTGTTACCGGGAGGGCATTCCAGAGTACTGGAGCCCGAACGGAAAACGCTCTATAGGCCGCAGACTTTTTTTGGGCTCTAGGAATCACTAATAAACCGGAGTCTTTTGAACGCAGACTTCTTGCTGGGACATATGGTACAATACAATCGGCAAGATAGGCTGGAGCTAGACCGTGTAGTATTTTATACGTAAGTAGTAAAACCTTAAAGTCACATCTTAAGTGCACAGGAAGCCAGTGCAGGCGTAATATGATCAAACTTTCTTGTTCTTGTCAAAAGTCTAGCAGCCGCATTTTGTACCAACTGTAATCTTTTAATGCTAGACATGGGGAGACCCGAAAATAATACGTTACAGTAATCGAGACGAGACGTAACAAACGCATGGATAATGATCTCGGCGTCTTTAGTGGACAAAATGGAGCGAATTTTAGCGATATTGCGGAGATGAAAGAAGGCCGTTTTAGTAACGCTTTTAATGTGTGACTCAAAGGAGAGAGGAAGGAGGAGATCACCTACCTAGGTTCCATTCTAGAGGCTAATCTGTGATAAAATGGCAACCAAGGTGATCAAAAAAGGTCAACCAAAGAACGAGATTCCTCTACAGAATCTCCTCTCTGGTCAACAAAAGCACCTTGAGGATTCTAGCGGGAACTCTCATTCAACCCTTCTTCGATGACGCTTGCACCTCCTGGTACCCCAGCACCTCCAAAACCCTCAAATCTAGACTCCAAACATCCCAGAATAAACGCATCCGGTTACTTTTAGACCTCCACCTCAATCCAACCCACTTCTCCAAAGTGGGCTGGCTCAGGGTGGAGGACAGAGTCAAACAACTTGCACTGAGCCTGGTCTATAAAATCCGCTACACCTCCTTGATGCCGAAGTACATGTCAAACTACTTCCTTAACGTAAATGACCGCCATAACCACAACACCAGGGGGAGCTCCACAAACCACGTTAAACCCAGATTTCCATCTAACAAAAGGTCTTAACTCATTCCCTTTCTATGCCACATCAATGTGGAATGCACTCCCAACAGGTGTAAAAGTAAGTGCATCTCTATATTCCTTCAAAACCGCTCTAAAACAACACCTCCAGGCAACTTCAACACTTTACTAACACCCTCCTCCATTCACATCCCATCTCCCCGGATTATAAACAACTTTTTTGATTGATTGATTGATACTTTTATTAGTAGATTGCACAGTACAGTACATATTCCGTACAATTGACCACTAAATGGTAACACCCCGAATAAGTTTTTCAACTTGTTTGAGTCGGGGTCCACGTTAATCAATTCATGGTACAAATATCAACATAATACAGTCATCACACAAGTTAATCATCATAGTATGTACATTGAATTATTTACATTATTTACAATCCGGAGGGTGGGATGAGGAGCTTTGGTTGATATCAGAACTTCAGTCATCAACAAATGTGGACATTGAAACAGTGTAGGTCTTATTTAGTAGGATATGTACAGCCAGCAGAGAACATAGTGAGTTCACATAGCATAAGAACAAGTATATACATTAGAAGTACATTTGAGTTGTTTATAATCCGGGGAGATGGGATGTGAATGGAGGAGGGTATTAGTAAAGTGTTGAAGTTGCCTGGAGGTGTTGTTTTAGAGCGCTTTTGAAGGAATATAGAGATGCACTTACTTTTACACCTGTTGGGAGTGTATTCCACATTGATGTGGCATAGAAAGAGAATGAGTTAAGACCTTTGTTAGATCGGAATCTGGGTTTAACGTGGTTTGTGGAGCTCCCCCCTGGTGTTGTGGTTATGGCGGTCATTTACGTTAAGGAAGTAATTTGACATGTACTTCGGTATCAAGGAGGTGTAGCGGATTTTATAGACCAGGCTCAGTGCAAGTTGTTTTACTCTGTCCTCCACCCTGAGCCAGCCCACTTTGGAGAAGTGGGTTGGATTGAGGTGGAGGTCTAAAAGTAACGTGTGTAGCGGTTGATTTACGGACATAATTCGCCACACCTAGTGCTTGACCTTATTGTTATTATTCACTGTACTGTTCGAGTATGCACATGACAAGGTTGTTCCGTTGCAGGTAATTCGGCGCGGCCCCTTTAAGAGGCCGTCAGGAGATTCTTCCAAAGGTGGGGGTTTGTTGTTCCCGCCATTTTTGAGTGTTTTAAGTCAGTCTGTTTTGGTTCTAAAAGAATAAAGGACGCACACGTTTTTGTGTGTCAACGATACACGAAGTTGTCTTGCTTTCACGCCACAAGCACAACACTGGTGACCGTGACGCGATGACCGAGGAAGTCGATCACAGACACCCCGAATTGGCACTTAGCCGGGTTAACAATGAGCCCGTATTGGCTAAGACGCTGAAAAAGAGTCCTAAGGTGGGTCACATGTTCGGCTTGCGAGGTGCTTGCTACCAGGATATCGTCCAAGTAAACAAACAAAAACGGCAAATCACGTCGGGGTCACCAGTGTTGTGCTTGTGGCGTGAAAGCAAGACAACTCCGTGTATCGTTGACACACAAAAACGTGTGCGTCCTTTATTCTTTTAGAACCAAAACAGACTGACTTAAAACACTCCAAAATGGCGGGAACAACAAACCCCCACCTTTGGGAGAATCTCCTGACGGCCATTTAAAGGGGCCGCGCCGAATTACCTGCAACGGAACAACATTGTCATGTGCATACTCGAACAGTACAGTGAATAATAACAATAAGGTCAAGCACTAGGTGTGGCGAATTATGTCCGTAAATCAACCGCTACACCGGATTAGTTTATTCTGGGATGTTTGGAGTCTAGATTTGAGGGTTTTGGAGGTGCTGGGGTACCAGGAGGTGCAAGCGTCATCGAAGAAGGGTTGAATGAGAGTTCCCGCTAGAATCCTCAAGGTGCTTTTGTTGACCAGAGAGGATTCTGTAGAGGAATCTCGTTCTTTGATTACCTTGGTTGCTAGTTTATCACAGGAAAGATTAGCCTCTAGAATGGAACCTAGGTAGGTGATCTCATCCTTCCTGGTGATAACAATGTCACCCACTTTTATAGTGAAGTCACTGACCTTCAACTGTACTTCTAATGTATATACTTCTTCTTATGCTATGTGAACTCACATCCAGTGGGACGCCAGTGACAATGCTGACTATGAGAAACCTTGGAGAGGACCTCAGATGTGGGCAACCCCCCCCCCTCTAGGGGACCGAAAGCAATGGATGTCGAGCGGGTCTAACATGATACTGTGAAAGTTCAATCCATAGTGGCTCCAACACAGCCGCGAGAGTTCAGTTCAAGCGGATCCAAGACAGCAGCGAGAGTCCCGTCCACAGGAAACCATCTCAAGCGGATCAGCAGCGTAGAGATGTCCCCAACCGATACAGGCAAGCGGTCCATCCTGGGTCCCGACGAGCGGTCCATCCTGGGTCTCGACTCTGAACAGCCAGTACTTCATCCATGATTAACTTGTGTGATGACTGTATTATGTTGATATTTGTACCATGAATTGATTAACGTGGACCCCAAGTTGAAAAACGTATTAGGATGTTACCATTTAGTGGTCAATTGTACGGAATATGTACTGTACTATGCAATCTACTAATAAAAGTATCAATCAATCAATCAATCAATCAATGATTCAGTCCTTGTTTTTTTACCAAGAATGGTATAAGCGCTACACGACAACTCATTAAAAGACCTGGCAAAGTCCACGTTGTAGTGGCAGTGTCCAGAAGGGTTTTAGTGAAGGTTGAGGAGGACAGAAATGAACTCGTTGCGTTTATGGAAAAACCAAAGGGGAAAAAACAGAGCGGCTGCTGAGGAGCCTCCTACCCGCCCGGGGCTCGGTTGAGTGGATTCAGTTCGGTTGGTTCGGTTCCGGGCATAAAGCTTCAGACTCTAGCTCGCCATCCAACATGTCCTGTGCAACAAGGGCAGGACCGGTCAATTTCCCAGTGCGCACACACAAAATAAATTCAAATACTAAATAATACACTAAAATTCGCTCCATTCTGTCCACTAAAGACGCCGAGATCATTATCCATGCGTTTGTTACGTCTCGTCTCGATTACTGTAACGTATTATTTTGGGGTCTCCCCATGTCTAGCATTAAAAGATTACAGTTGGTACAAAATGCGGCTGCAAGACTTTTGACAAGAACAAGAAAGTTTAATCACCTTAAAACTCTTCTGTATACTCTAGCCTTTAAATAGACCTCCTTTTTAGACCAGTTGATCTGCCGCTTCTTTTCTTTCTCCTATGTCCCCCCCTCCCTTGTGGAGGGGGTCCGGTCCGATGACCATGGATGAAGTACTGGCTGTCCAGAGTCGAAACCCAGGATGGACCACTCGTCGGGACCCAGGATGGACCGCTCGCCTGTATCAGTTGGGGACATCTCTACGCTGCTGATCCGCCTCCGCTTGAGATGGTTTCCTGTGGACGGGACTCTCGCTGCTGTCTTGGATCCGCTTGAACTGAACTCTCGCGGCTGTGTTGAAGCCACTATGGATTGAACTTTCACAGTATCATGTTGGACCCGCTCGACATCCATTGCTTTCGGTCCCCTAGAGGGGGGGGGGGGACTTTTTTTTTTTTTTTTTTTTCCACTACCGGACTTTATGCTACCCGCAATAGGTCACGCAACGTAATGACGCACGAGGTCACGTGACTGCGTAACGTAATGACACACGCACGGACAGCGAAGACAACGAAAACAAATAGGATATTTAATTTGAATTTGAAAGGTTATTTAAATAGAAATGATATATTTAAGTAAAATGATATTTAAATAGAAAGAATATTCAATAGGGTTTTGAGAGGATATTTAAATGAAATATTTTAAATAGGAAGATTTTAACTAGAAAGAATATTCAATGGGGTTTTAAAAGGATATTTAAATGAGGGTATTTAATGGGGTTTTGTCACCCAGGTTACATCAGTGTTTGCTGTGTGACAAAGGTTTAGTTGAATTAAAATGTGATCAGTACTAATATTATCATCTTGAAAATGATGTCCTCATCCCCAAACACCCTTTTGATAGATGGAATAATGCAAGTGTCCAAAACAGTGGTTCTTAACCTTGTTGGCGGTACCGAACCCCACCAGTTTCATTTGCGCGTTCCCCGAACCCTTCTTTAGTGTAGAATAAAATGTTTATTTTTCTCAAATTCAAGACTAAGTTGTATGTTTTTGGTAACACTTTAATATGGGGAACACATTCTAAGTAATAAAGACTTAATTTAGAGTTATTTGGACACTAGGGGAACATTCTAAGTAACAAAGACTTAATTTAGAGTTATTTGGACACTAGGGGAACATATTCTAAGTAATAAAGACTTAATTTAGAGTTATTTGGACACTAGGGGAACATATTCTAAGTAACACAGACTTAATTTAGAGTTATTTGGACACTAGGGGAACATATTCTAAGTAACAAAGACTTAATTTAGAGTTATTTGGACACTAGAGGAACATATTCTAAGTAATAAAGACTTAATTTAGAGTTATTTGGACACTAGGGGAACACATTCTAAGTAACAAAGACTTTTTTTGGATTTTTGCATAAGGGTCCCCCCTTACGAAATTTTAGCAAAAAAAAGTTTTTCAAAAATATGCATTTTCTGCCATTTTCGGGTTCTGTCGGGACTCCTGATGACGTTTTGAGACATCTCCTACAACTACAGCACCAGTATTGTTTTTCTGAAGCAAATCCGTTTTTTAAAAATTTTACTACCTTTTTTTAGCGAAGATTTTTCCCCAAAAATATGCATTTTCTTCCATTTTTGGGTTCTGCCGGGACTCCTGACGACATTTTGAAACATATCCTACAGCTGCAGCACCTGTATTGTGCTGCCGAAGTAAATACATTTTTTTGGATTTTTGCATAAGGGTCCCCCCTTACGAAATTTTTGCGAAAAAAAGTTTTTCAAAAATATGCATTTTCTGCCATTTTCGGGTTCTGTCGGGACTCCTGATGACGTTTTGAGACATCTCCTACAACTACAGCACCAGTATTGTGTTTCTTAAACAAATCCGTTTTTTTTTAAATTTTAATACCTTTTTTTAGCGAAGATTTTTCCCCCAAAATATGCATTTTCTGCCATTTTCGGGTTCTGCCGGGACTCCTGACAACATTTTGAAACATATCCTACAGCTGCAGCACCTGTATTGTGCTGCTGAAGTAAATACATTTTTGGGGATTTTTGCATAAGGGTCCCTCCCCCCTTACGAAATTTTAGCGAAAAAAAGTTTTTCAAAAATATGCATTTTCTGCCATTTTCGGGTTCTGTTGGGACTCCTGATGACGTTTTGAGACATCTCCTAAAACTACAGCACCAGTATTGTGTTTCTGAAGCAAATCCGTTTTTTTTTTAATTTTAATACCTTTTTTTAGCGAAGATTTTTCCCCCAAAATATGCATTTTCTGCCATTTTCAGGTTCTGCCGGGACTCCTGACAACATTTTGAAACATATCCTACAGCTGCAGCACCTGTATTGTGCTGCCGAAGTAAACACATATTTTCGGATTTTTGCATAAGGGTCCCTCTTATGAAATTTTAGCGAAAAAAAGTTTTTCAAAAATATGCATTTTCTGCCATTTTTGGGTTCTGTCGGGACTCCTGATGACGTTTTAGGACATCTCCTACAACTACAGCACCAGTATTGTGTTTCTGAAGCATATCCATTTTTTAAAAATTTTAATACCTTTTTTTAGTGAAGATTTTTCCCCAAAAATATGCATTTTCTGCCATTTCTGGGTTCTGCCGGGACTCCTGACGACATTTTGAAACATATCCTACAGCTGCAGCACCTGTATTGTGCTGCCGAAGTAAATACATTTTTTTGAATTACGAAATTTTAGCGAAAAAAAGTTTTTCAAATATATGCATTTTCTGCAATTTTCGGGTTCTGTCGGAACTCCTGATGACGTTTTGAGACATCTCCTACAACTACAGCACCAGTATTGTGTTTCTGAAGCAAATCCGTTTTTTAAAAATTTTAATACCTTTTTTTAACGAAGATTTTCCCCCAAAAATATGCATTTTCAGCCATTTTCGGGTTCTGTCGGGACTCCTGACGACATTTTGAAACATATCCTACAGCTGCAGCACCTGTGTTGTACTGCTGAAGTAAATACATTTTTTTTTTTTTTTTGCATAAGGGTCCCCCCCTTACGAAATTTTTGCAAAAAAAAGTTTTTCAAATATATGCATTTTCTGCCATTTTCTGGTTCTGCCGGGACTCCTGGCGACATTTTGAAACATATCCTACAGCTGCAGCACCTGTATTGTGCTGCTGAAGTAAATATATTTTTTGGGATTTTTTCATAAGGGTCCCTCCCCCTTCCGAAATTTTTGCGAAAAAAAGTTTTTCAAAAATATGCATTTTCTGCCATTTTCGGGTTCTGTCGGGACTCCTGACAACATTACAAACATATCCTACAGCTGCAGCACCTGTATTGTGCTGCTGAAGTGAATATATTTTTGGGGATTTTTGCATAAGGGTCCCTCCCCCCTTACGAAATTTTTGCGAATTTTTTTTTTTCAAAAATATGCATTTTCTGCAATTTTCGGGTTCTGTCGGAACTCCTGATGACGTTTTGAGACATCTCCTACAACTACAGCACCAGTATTGTGTTTCTGAAGCAAATCCGTTTTTTAAAAATTTTAATACCTTTTTTTAGCAAAGACTTTTCCCCAAAAATATGAATTTTCTGCCATTTTCGGGTTCTGCCGGGACTCCTGACAACATTTTGAAACATATCCTACAGCTGCAGCACCTGTAT
Source organism: Nerophis ophidion (assembly GCF_033978795.1). Classification (NCBI taxonomy): domain Eukaryota; kingdom Metazoa; phylum Chordata; class Actinopteri; order Syngnathiformes; family Syngnathidae; genus Nerophis; species Nerophis ophidion. Next base: position 9,792,119 of record NC_084638.1, read on the forward strand.
TGTGCTGCTGAAGTAAATACATTTTTTTGAATTTTTGCATAAGGGTCCCCCTTACGAAATTTTAGCGAAAAAAAGTTTTTCAAAAATATGCATTTTCTGCCATTTTCGGGTTCTGTCGGAACTCCTGATGACGTTTTGAGACATCTCCTAAAACTACAGCACCAGTATTGTGTTTCTGAAGCAAATCCGTTTTTTTTTTAATTTTAATACCTTTTTTTAGCGAAGATTTTTCCCCCAAAATATGCATTTTCTGCCATTTTCAGGTTCTGCCGGGACTCCTGACAACATTTTGAAACATATCCTACAGCTGCAGCACCTGTATTGTGCTGCCGAAGTAAACACATATTTTCGGATTTTTGCATAAGGGTCCCTCTTATGAAATTTTAGCGAAAAAAAGTTTTTCAAAAATATGCATTTTCTGCCATTTTTGGGTTCTGTCGGGACTCCTGATGACGTTTTAGGACATCTCCTACAACTACAGCACCAATATTGTGTTTCTGAAGCAAATCCGTTTTTTAAAAATTTTAATACCTTTTTTTAGTGAAGATTTTTCCCCAAAAATACGCATTTTCTGCCATTTTTGGGTTCTGCCGGGACTCCTGACGACATTTTGAAACATATCCTACAGCTGCAGCACCTGTATTGTGCTGCCGAATAAATACATTTTTTTGAATTACGAAATTTTAGCGAAAAAAAGTTTTTCAAATATATACATTTTCTGCCATTTTCGGGTTCTGTCGGAACTCCTGATGACGTTTTGAGACATCTCCTACAACTACAGCACCAGTATTGTGTTTCTGAAGCAATGCATTTTCTGCCATTTTCGGGTTCTGCCGGGACTCCTGACGACATTTTGAAACATATCCTACAGCTGCAGCACCTGTATTGTGCTGCTGAAGTAAATACATTTTTGGGGATTTTTGCAAAAGGGTCCCCCCTTACGAAATTTTAGCGAAAAAAAGTTTTTCAAAAATATGCATTTTCTTCCATTTTAGGGTTCTGTCGGGACTCCTGATGACGTTTTGAGATATTTCCTACAACTACAGCACCAGTTTCTGAAGCAAATCCGTTTTTTAAAAATTTTAATACCTTTTTTTAGCGAAGATTTTTCCCCAAAAATATGCATTTTCTGCCATTTTTGGGTTCTGCCGGGACTCCTGACGACATTTTGAAACATATCCTACAGCTGCAGCACCAGTATTGTGCTGCTGAAGTAAATACATTTTTTTGGATTTTTGCATAAGGGTCCCCCCTTACGAAATTTTTGCGAAATGTTTTTTTCAAAAATATGCATTTTCTGCCATTTTCGGGTTCTGTCGGGACTCCTGATGACGTTTTGAGACATCTCCTACAACTACAGCACCAGTATTGTGTTTCTGAAGCAAATCCGTTTTTTAAAAATTTTAATACCTTTTTTTAGCGAATATTTTTCCCCAAAAATATGCATTTTCTGCCATTTTCGGGTTCTGTCGGGACTCCTGACGACATTTTGAAACATATCCTACAGCTGCAGCACCTGTATTGTGCTACCGAATTAAATACATTTTTTGGGATTTTTGCATAAGGGTCCCTCCCCCCTTACGAAATTTTTGCGAAAAAAAGTTTTTCAAAAATATGCATTTTCTGCCATTTTCGGGTTCTGTCGGAATTCCTGATGACATTTTGAGACATCTACTACAACTACAGCACCAGTATTGTGTTTCTGAAGCAAATCCGTTTTTTAAAAATTTTAATACCTTTTTTAGCGAAGATTTTTCCCCAAAAATATGCATTTTCTGCCATTTTCGGGTTCTGTTGGGACTCCTGAAGACATTTTGAAACATATCCTACAGCTGCAGCACCTGTATTGTGTTGCTGAAGTAAATAAATTTTTTTGGATTTTTGCATAAGGGTCCCCCCTTACGAAATTTTAGCGAAAAAAAGTTTTTCAAAAATATGCATTTTCTGCCATTTTCGGGTTCTGTCGGGACTCCTGACAACATTTTGAAACGTATCCTACAGCTGCAGCACCTGTATTGTGCTGCTGAAGTAAATATATTTTTGGGGATTTTTGCATAAGGGTCCCTCCCCCCTTACGAAATTTTTGCGAAAAAAAGTTTTTCAAAAATATGCATTTTCTGTCGGAACTCCTGATGACGTTTTGAGACATCTCCTACAACTACAGCACCAGTATTGTGTTTCTGAAGCAAATCCGTTTTTCAAAAATTTTAATACCTTTTTTTAGCGAAGATTTTTCTCCAAAAATATGCATTTTCTGCCATTTTCGGGTTCTGCCGGGACTCCTGACGACATTTTGAAACATATCCTACAGCTGCAGCACCTGTATTGTGCTGCCGAAGTAAATACATATTTTTGGATTTTTGCATAAGGGTCCCCCCTTACGAAATTTTAGCGAAAAAAAGTTTTTCAAAAATAAGCATTTTCTGCCATTTTCGGGTTCTGTCGGAACTCCTGATGACGTTTTGAGACATCTCCTACAACTACAGCACCAGTATTGTGATTCTGAAGCAAATCCGTTTTTTTAAAATTTTAATACCTTTTTTTAGCGAAGATTTTTCCCCAAAAATATGCATTTTCTGCCATTTTCGGGTTCTGCCGGGACTCCTGATGACATTTTGAAACATATCCTACAGCTGCAGCACCTGTATTGTGCTGCTGAACTAAATACATTTTTTTGAATTTTTGCATAAGGGTCCCCCCTTACGAAATTTTAGCGAAAAAACGTTTTTCAAAAATATGCATTTTCTGCCATTTTTGGGTTCTGTCGGGACTCCTGATGACGTTTTGAGACATCTCCTACAACTACAGCACCAGTATTGTGTTTCTGAAGCAAATCCGTTTTTTAAAAATTTTAATACCTTTTTTTAGTGAAGATTTTCCCCCAAAAATATGCATTTTCTGCCATTTTTGGGTTCTGCCGGGACTCCTGACGACATTTTGAAACATATCCTACAGCTGCAGCACCTGTATTGTGCTGCCGAAGTAAATACATTTTTTTGGATTTTTGCATAAGGGTTCCCCCCTTACGAAATTTTAGCAAAAAAAAGTTTATCAAATATATGCATTTTCTGCCATTTTCGGGTTCTGTCGGAACTCCTGATGACGTTTTGAGACATCTCCTACAACTACAGCACCAGTATTGTGTTACTGAAGCGATTCCGTTTTTTAAACATTTTAATACCTTTTTTTAGCGAAGATTTTTCCCCCAAAATATGCATTTTCTGCCATTTTCGGGTTCTGTCTGGACTCCTGACGACATTTTGAAACATATCCTACAGCTGCAGCACCTGTATTGTGCTGCTGAAGTAAATACATTTTTTGGGATTTTTGCATAAGGGTCCCCCCCTTACGAGATTTTAGCGAAAAAAAGTTTTTCAAATATATGCATTTTCTGCCATTTTCGGGTTCTGTCGGGACTCCTGATGACGTTTTGAGACATCTCCTACAACTACAGCACCAGTATTGTGTTTCTGAAGCAAATCCGTTTTTTAAAAAATTTTAATACCTTTTTTTAGCGAAGATTTTTCCCCAAAAATATGCATTTTCTGCCATTTTCGAGTTCTGCCGGGACTCCTGACGACATTTTGAAGCATATCCTACAGCTGCAGCACCTGTATTGTGTTGCTGAAGTAAATAAATTTTTTTGGATTTTTGCATAAGGGTCCCCCCTTACGAAATTTTAGCGAAAAAAAGTTTTTCAAAAATATGCATTTTCTGCCATTTTCGGGTTCTGTCGGGACTCCTGACAACATTTTGAAACATATCCTACAGCTGCAGCACCTGTATTGTGCTGCTGAAGTAAATACATTTTTGGGGATTTTTGCATAAGGGTCCCCCCTTACGAAATTTTAGCGAAAAAAAGTTTTTCAAAAATATGCATTTTCTTCCATTTTAGGGTTCTGTCGGGACTCCTGATGACGTTTTGAGATATTTCCTACAACTACAGCACCAGTTTCTGAAGCAAATCCGTTTTTTAAAAATTTTAATACCTTTTTTTAGCGAAGATTTTTCCCCAAAAATATGCATTTTCTGCCATTTTTGGGTTCTGCCGGGACTCCTGACGACATTTTGAAGCATATCCTACAGCTGCAGCACCTGTGTTGTGCTGCCGAAGTAAATACATTTTTTTGGATTTTTGCATAAGGGTCCCCCCTTACGAAATTTTTGCGAAAAAAAGTATTTCAAAAATATGCATTTTCTGCCATTTTTAGGTTCTGTCGGGACTCCTGACGACGTTTTGAGACATCTCCTACAACTACAGCACCAGTATTGTGTTTCTGAAGCAAATCCGTTTTTTAAAAATTTTAATACCTTTTTTTAGTGAAGATTTTCCCCAAAAAATATGCATTTTCTGTCATTTTCGGGTTCTGCCGGGACTCCTGACGACATTTTGAAACATATCCTACAGCTGCAGCACCTGTATTGTGTTGCCGAAGTAAATAAATTTTTTTGGATTTTTGCATAAGGGTCCCCCCTTACGAAATTTTAGCGAAAAAAAGTTTTTCAAATATATGCATTTTCTGCCATTTTCGGGTTCTGTCGGAACTCCTGATGACGTTTTGAGACATCTCCTACAACTACAGCACCAGTATTGTGTTTCTGAAGCAAATCCGTTTTTTAAAAATATTAATACCTTTTTTTAGCGAAGATTTTTCCCCCAAAATATGCATTTTCTGCCATTTTCGGGTTCTGTCGGGACTCCTGATGACGTTTTGAGATATTTCCTACAACTACAGCACCAGTGTCTGAAGCAAATCCATTTTTTTAAAACTTTAATGCCTTTTTTAGCGAATATTATTCCCCCAAAATATGCATTTTCTGCCATTTTCGGGTTCTGTCGGAACTCCTGACAACATTTTGAAACATATCCTACAGCTGGAGCACCTGTATTGTGCTGCTGAAGTAAATATATTTTTGGGGATTTTTGCATAAGGGTCCCTCCCCCCTTACGAAATTTTTGCGAAAAAAAGTTTTTCAAAAATATGCATTTTCTGCCATTTTCGGGTTCTGTCGGGACTCCTGACGACATTTTGAAACATATCCTACAGCTGCAGCACCTGTATTGTGCTGCCGAAGTAAATACATATTTTCGGATTTTTGCATAAGGGTCCCCCCTTACGAAATTTTAGCGAAAAAAAGTTTTTCAAAAATAAGCATTTTCTGCCATTTTCGGGTTCTGTCGGAACTCCTGATGACGTTTTGAGACATCTCCTACAACTACAGCACCAGTATTGTGATTTTGAAGCAAATCCGTTTTTTAAAATTTTAATACTTTTTTTTAGCGAAGATTTTTCCCCAAAAATATGAATTTTCTGCCATTTTCGGGTACTGCCGGGACTCCTGATGACATTTTGAAACATATCCTACAGCTGCAGCACCTGTATTGTGCTGCTGAAGTAAATACATTTTTTTGAATTTTTGCATAAGGGTCCCCCCTTACGAAATTTTTGCGAAAAAAAGTTTTTCAAAAATATGCATTTTCTGCCATTTTTGGGTTCTGTCGGGACTCCTGATGACGTTTTGAGACATCTCCTACAACTACAGCACCAGTATTGTGTTTCTGAAGCAAATCCGTTTTTTAAAAATTTTAATACCTTTTTTTAGTGAAGATTTTCCCCCAAAAATATGCATTTTCTGCCATTTTTGGGTTCTGCCGGGACTCCTGACGACATTTTGAAACATATCCTACAGCTGCAGCACCTGTATTGTGCTGCCGAAGTAAATCAATTTTTGGGATTTTTGCATAAGGGGTCCCCCCTTACGAAATTTTTGCAAAAAAAAGTTTTTCAAATATATGCATTTTCTGCCATTTTCGGGTTCTGTCGGAACTCCTGATGACGTTTTGAGACATCTCCTACAACTACAGCACCAGTATTGTGTTTCTGAAGCGATTCCGTTTTTTAAACATTTTAATACCTTTTTTTAGCGAAAATTTTTTCCCCAAAATATGCATTTTCTGCCATTTTCGGGTTCTGTCTGGACTCCTGACGACATTTTGAAACATATCCTACAGCTGCAGCACCTGTATTGTGCTGCTGAAGTAAATACATTTTTTTGGATTTTTGCATAAGGGTCCCCCCTTACGAAATTTTAGCGAAATGTTTTCTTCAAAAATATGCATTTTCTGCCATTTTCGGGTTCTGCCGGGACTCCTGACAACATTTTGAAACATATCCTACAGCTGCAGCACCTGTATTGTGCTGCTGAAGTAAATAAATTTTTTTGAATTTTTGCATAAGGGTGCCCCTTACGAAATTTTAGCGAAAAAAAGTTTTTCAAAAATATGCATTTTCTGCCATTTTCGGGTTCTGTCGGAACTCCTGATGACGTTTTAGGACATCTCCTACAACTACAGCACCAATATTGTGTTTCTGAAGCAAATCCGTTTTTTAAAAATTTTAATACCTTTTTTTAGTGAAGATTTTTCCCCAAAAATACGCATTTTCTGCCATTTTTGGGTTCTGCCGGGACTCCTGACGACATTTTGAAACATATCCTACAGCTGCAGCACCTGTATTGTGCTGCCGAAGCAAATACATTTTTTTGAATTACGAAATTTTAGCGTAAAAAAGTTTTTCAAATATATACATTTTCTGCCATTTTCGGGTTCTGTCGGAACTCCTGATGACGTTTTGAGACATCTCCTACAACTACAGCACCAGTATTGTGTTTCTGAAGCAAATCCGTTTTTTAAAAATTTTAATACCTTTTTTTAACGAAGATTTTCCCCCAAAAATATGCATTTTCAGCCATTTTCGGGTTCTGTCGGGACTCCTGACGACATTTTGAAACATATCCTACAGCTGCAGCACCTGTGTTGTGCTGCTGAAGTAAATAATTTTTTTTTGATTTTTGCATAAGGGTCCCCCCTTACGAAATTTTTGCGAAAAAAAGTTTTTCAAAAATATGCATTTTCTGCCATTTTCGGGTTCTGCCGGGACTCCTGACGACATTTTGAAACATATCATACAGATGCAGCACCTGTATTGTGCTGCTGAAGTAAATATATTTTTTGGGATTTTTGCATAAGGGTCCCTCCCCCCTTACGAAATTTTTGCGAAAAAAAGTTTTTCAAAAATATGCATTTTCTGCCATTTTCGGGTTCTGTCGGAACTCCTGATGACGTTTTGAGACATCTCCTACAACTACAGCACCAGTATTGTGTTTCTGAAGCGATTCCGTTTTTTAAAAATTTTAATACCTTTTTTTAGCGAAGATTTTTCCCCAAAAATATGCATTTTCTGCCATTTTCGGGTTCTGTCTGGACTCCTGATGACGTTTTGAGACATCTCCTACAACTACAGCACCAGTATTGTGTTTCTGAAGCAAATCCGTTTTTTAAAAATTTTAATACCTTTTTTTAGCGAATATTTTTCCCCAAAAATATAGATTTTCTGCCATTTTCGGGTTCTGTCGGGACTCCTGACGACATTTTGAAACATATCCTACAGCTGCAGCACCTGTATTGTGCTACCGAATTAAATACATTTTTTGGGATTTTTGCATAAGGGTCCCTCCCCCCTTACGAAATTTTTGCGAAAAAAAGTTTTTCAAAAATATGCATTTTCTGCCATTTTCGGGTTCTGTCGGAATTCCTGATGACGTTTTGAGACATCTACTACAACTACAGCACCAGTATTGTGTTTCTGAAGCAAATCCGTTTTTTTTAAATTTTAATACCTTTTTTAGCGAAGATTTTTCCCCAAAAATATGCATTTTCTGCCATTTTCGGGTTCTGTCTGGACTCCTGACGACATTTTGAAACATATCCTACAGCTGCAGCACCTGTATTGTGCTGCTGAAGTAAATACATTTTTTGGGATTTTTGCATAAGGGTCCCCCCTTACGAAATTTTAGCGAAAAAAAGTTTTTCAAATATATGCATTTTCTGCCATTTTCGGGTTCTGTCGGGACTCCTGATGACGTTTTGAGACATCTCCTACAACTACAGCACCAGTATTGTGTTTCTGAAGCAAATCCGTTTTTAAAAAATTTTAATACCTTTTTTTAGCGAAGATTTTTCCCCAAAAATATGCATTTTCTGCCATTTTCGGGTTCTGCCGGGACTCCTGACGACATTTTGAAACATATCCTACAGCTGCAGCACCTGTATTGTGCTGCTGAAGTAAATACATTTTTGGGGATTTTTGCATAAGGGTCCCCCCATACGAAATTTTAGCGAAAAAAAGTTTTTCAAAAATATGCATTTTCTTCCATTTTAGGGTTCTGTCGGGACTCCTGATGACGTTTTGAGATATTTCCTACAACTACAGCACCAGTTTCTGAAGCAAATCCGTTTTTAAAAAATTTTAATACCTTTTTTTAGCGAAGATTTTTCCCCAAAAATATGCATTTTCTGCCATTTTTGGGTTCTGCCAGGACTCCTGACGACATTTTGAAACATATCCTACAGCTGCAGCACCTGTGTTGTGCTGCCGAAGTAAATACATTTTTTTGGATTTTTGCATAAGGGTCCCCCCTTACGAAATTTTTGCGAAAAAAAGTATTTCAAAAATATGCATTTTCTGCCATTTTTAGGTTCTGTCGGGACTCCTGACGACGTTTTGAGACATCTCCTACAACTACAGCACCAGTATTGTGTTTCTGAAGCAAATCCGTTTTTTAAAAATTTTAATACCTTTTTTTAGTGAAGATTTTCCCCAAAAAATATGCATTTTCTGCCATTTTTGGGTTCTGCCGGGACTCCTGACGACATTTTGAAACATATCCTACAGCTGCAGCACCTGTATTGTGTTGCCGAAGTAAATACATTTTTTTGGATTTTTGCATAAGGGTCCCCCCTTACGAAATTTTTGCGAAAAAAAGTTTTTCAAATATATGCATTTTCTGCCATTTTCGGGTTCTGTCGGAACTCCTGATGACGTTTTGAGACATCTCCTACAACTACAGCACCAGTATTGTGTTTCTGAAGCAAATCCGTTTTTTAAAAATATTAATACCTTTTTTTAGCGAAGATTTTTCCCCCAAAATATGCATTTTCTGCCATTTTCGGGTTCTGTCGGGACTCCTGATGACGTTTTGAGATATTTCCTACATCTACAGCACCAGTTTCTGAAGCAAATCCATTTTTTTTAAACTTTAATACCTTTTTTAGCGAATATTATTCCCCCAAAATATGCATTTTCTGCCATTTTCGGGTTCTGTCGGAACTCCTGACAACATTTTGAAACATATCCTACAGCTGGAGCACCTGTATTGTGCTGCTGAAGTAAATATATTTTTTGGGATTTTTGCATAAGGGTCCCTCCCCCCTTACGAAATTTTTGCGAAAAAAAGTTTTTCAAAAATATGCATTTTCTGCCATTTTCGGGTTCTGTCGGGACTCCTGACAACATTTTGAAACATATCCTACAGCTGCAGCACCTGTATTGTGCTGCTGAAGTAAATATATTTTTTGGGATTTTTGCATAAGGGTCCCTCCCCACTTACGAAATTTTTGCGAAAAAAAGTTTTTCAAAAATATGCATTTTCTGCCATTTTCGGGTTCTGTCGGATCTCCTGATGATGTTTTGAGACATCTCCTACAACTACAGCACCAGTATTGTGTTTCTGAAGCAAATCCGTTTTTCAAAAATTTAATACCTTTTTTTAGCAAAGATTTTTCCCCAAAAATATGCATTTTCTGCCATTTTCGGGTTCTGCTGGGACTCCTGACGACATTTTGAAACATATCCTACAGCTGCAGCACCTGTATTGTGCTGCCGAAGTAAATACATATTTTCGGATTTTTGCATAAGGGTCCCCCCTTACGAAATTTTAGCGAAAAAAAGTTTTTCAAAAATAAGCATTTTCTGCCATTTTCGGGTTCTGTCGGAACTCCTGATGACGTTATGAGACATCTTCTACAACTACAGCACCAGTATTGTGATTTTGAAGCAAATCCGTTTTTTAAAATTTTAATACTTTTTTTTAGCGAAGATTTTTCAACAAAAATATGAATTTTCTGCCATTTTCGGGTTCTGCCGGGACTCCTGATGACATTTTGAAACATATCCTACAGCTGCAGCACCTGTATTGTGCTGCTGAAGTAAATACATTTTTTTGAATTTTTGCATAAGGGTCCCCCCTTACGAAATTTTTGCGAAAAAAAGGTTTTTCAAAAATATGCATTTTCTGCCATTTTTGGGTTCTGTCGGGACTCCTGATGACGTTTTGAGACATCTCCTACAACTACAGCACCAGTATTGTGTTTCTGAAGCAAATCCGTTTTTTAAAAATTTTAATACCTTTTTTTAGTGAAGATTTTCCCCCAAAAATATGCATTTTCTGCCATTTTTGGGTTCTGCCGGGACTCCTGACGACATTTTGAAACATATCCTACAGCTGCAGCACCTGTATTGTGCTGCCGAAGTAAATCAATTTTTGGGATTTTTGCATAAGGGGTCCCCCCTTACGAAATTTTAGCAAAAAAAAGTTTTTCAAATATATGCATTTTCTGCCATTTTCGGGTTCTGTCGGAACTCCTGATGACGTTTTGAGACATCTCCTACAACTACAGCACCAGTATTGTGTTTCTGAAGCAAATCCGTTTTTTTAAAATTTTAATACCTTTTTTTAGTGAAGATTTTCCCCAAAAAATATGCATTTTCTGCCATTTTTGGGTTCTGCCGGGACTCCTGACGACATTTTGAAACATATCCTACAGCTGCAGCACCTGTATTGTGTTGCCGAAGTAAATACATTTTTTTGGATTTTTGCATAAGGGTCCCCCCTTACGAAATTTTAGCGAAAAAAAGTTTTTCAAAAATATGCATTTTCTGCCATTTTCGGGTTCTGTCGGAACTCCTGATGACGTTTTGAGACATCTCCTACAACTACAGCACCAGTATTGTGTTTCTGAAGCAAATCCGTTTTTTAAAAATATTAATACCTTTTTTTAGCGAAGATTTTTCCCCCAAAATATGCATTTTCTGCCATTTTCGGGTTCTGTCGGGACTCCTGATGACGTTTTGAGATATTTCCTACATCTACAGCACCAGTTTCTGAAGCAAATCCATTTTTTTAAAACTTTAATACCTTTTTTAGCGAATATTATTCCCCCAAAATATGCATTTTCTGCCATTTTCGGGTTCTGTCGGAACTCCTGACAACATTTTGAAACATATCCTACAGCTGGAGCACCTGTATTGTGCTGCTGAAGTAAATATATTTTTTGGGATTTTTGCATAAGGGTCCCTCCCCCCTTACGAAATTTTTGCGAAAAAAAGTTTTTCAAAAATATGCATTTTCTGCCATTTTCGGGTTCTGTCGGGACTCCTGACAACATTTTGAAACATATCCTACAGCTGCAGCACCTGTATTGTGCTGCTGAAGTAAATATATTTTTTGGGATTTTTGCATAAGGGTCCCTCCCCCCTTACGAAATTTTTGCGAAAAAAAGTTTTTCAAAAATATGCATTTTCTGCCATTTTCGGGTTCTGTCGGATCTCCTGATGATGTTTTGAGACATCTCCTACAACTACAGCACCAGTATTGTGTTTCTGAAGCAAATCCGTTTTTCAAAAATTTTAATACCTTTTTTTAGCAAAGATTTTTCCCCAAAAATATGCATTTTCTGCCATTTTCGGGTTCTGCCGGGACTCCTGATGACATTTTGAAACATATCCTACAGCTGCAGCACCTGTATTGTGCTGCTGAAGTAAATACATTTTTTTGAATTTTTGCATAAGGGTCCCCCCCTTACGAAATTTTTGCGAAAAAAAGTTTTTCAAAAATATGCATTTTCTGCCATTTTTGGGTTCTGTCGGGACTCCTGATGACGTTTTGAGACATCTCCTACAACTACAGCACCAGTATTGTGTTTCTGAAGCAAATCCGTTTTTTAAAAATTTTAATACCTTTTTTTAGTGAAGATTTTCCCCCAAAAATATGCATTTTCTGCCATTTTTGGGTTCTGCCGGGACTCCTGACGACATTTTGAAACATATCCTACAGCTGCAGCACCTGTATTGTGCTGCTGAAGTAAATACATTTTTTGGGATTTTTGCATAAGGGTCCCCCCTTACGAAATTTTAGCGAAATGTTTTTTTCAAAAATATGCATTTTCTGCCATTTTCGGGTTCTGTCGGGACTCCTGATGACGTTTTGAGACATCTCCTACAACTACAGCACCAGTATTGTGTTTCTGAAGCAAATCCGTTTTTTAAAAATTTTTATACCTTTTTTTAGCGAATATTTTTCCCCAAAAATATGCATTTTCTGCCATTTTCGGGTTCTGTCGGGACTCCTGACGACATTTTGAAACATATCCTACAGCTGCAGCACCTGTATTGTGCTACCGAATTAAATACATTTTTTGGGATTTTTGCATAAGGGTCCCTCCCCCCTTACGAAATTTTTGCGAAAAAAAGTTTTTCAAAAATATGCATTTTCTGCCATTTTCGGGTTCTGTCGGAATTCCTGATGACATTTTGAGACATCTACTACAACTACAGCACCAGTATTGTGTTTCTGAAGCAAATCCGTTTTTTAAAAATTTTAATACCTTTTTTAGCGAAGATTTTTCTCCAAAAATATGCATTTTCTGCCATTTTCGGGTTCTGTTGGGACTCCTGAAGACATTTTGAAACATATCCTACAGCTGCAGCACCTGTATTGTGTTGCTGAAGTAAATACATTTTTTTGGATTTTTGCATAAGGGTCCCCCCTTACGAAATTTTAGCGAAAAAAAGTTTTTCAAAAATATGCATTTTCTGCCATTTTCGGGTTCTGTCGGGACTCCTGATGACGTTTTGAGACATCTCCTACAACTACAGCACCAGTATTGTGTTTCTGAAGCAAATCCGTTTTTTAAAAATTTTAATACCTTTTTTTAGCGAATATTTTTCCCCAAAAATATGCATTTTCTGCCATTTTTGGGTTCTGTCGGGACTCCTGAAGACATTTTGAAACATATCCTACAGCTGCAGCACCTGTATTGTGTTGCTGAAGTAAATACATTTTTTTGGATTTTTGCATAAGGGTCCCCCCTTACGAAATTTTAGCGAAAAAAAGTTTTTCAAAAATATGCATTTTCTGCCATTTTCGGGTTCTGTCGGGACTCCTGATGACGTTTTGAGACATCTCCTACAACTACAGCACCAGTACTGTGTTTCTGAAGCAAATCCGTTTTTTAAAAATTTTAATACCTTTTTTTAGCGAATATTTTTCCCCAAAAATATGCATTTTCTGCCATTTTCGGCTTCTGTCGGGACTCCTGACGACATTTTGAAACATATCCTACAGCTGCAGCACCTGTATTGTGCTGCCAAAGTAAATACATTTTTTTGGATTTTTGCATAAGGGTCTCCCCCCTTACGACATTTTAGCGAAAAAAAGTTTTTCAAAAATATGCATTTTCTGCCATTTTCGGGTTCTGTCGGGACTCCTGATGACGTTTTGAGATATCTCCTACAACTACAGCACCAGTATTGGGTTTCTGAAGCAAATCCGTTTTTTAAAAATTTTAATACCTTTTTTAGCGAAGATTTTTCCCCAAAAATATGCATTTTCTGCCATTTTCGGGTTCTGTTGGGACTCCTGACGACATTTTGAAACATATCCTACAGCTGCAGCACCTGTATTGTGCTGCTGAAGTAAATACATTTTTTTGGATTTTTGCATGAGGGTCCCCACTTACGAAATTTTAGCGAAAAAAAGTTTTTCAAAAATATGCATTTTCTGCCATTTTTGGGTTCTGTCGGGACTCCTGATGACGTTTTGAGACATTTCCTACAACTACAGCACCAGTATTGTGTTTCTGAAGCAAATCAGTTTTTTAAAAATTTTAATACCTTTTTTTAGCGAATATTTTTCCCCAAAAATATGCATTTTCTGCCATTTTCGGGTTCTGTCGGGACTCCTGACGACATTTTGAAACATATCCTACAGCTGCAGCACCTGTGTTGTGCTGCCAAAGTAAATAAATGTTTTAGTTTTTTTTGCATAAGGGTCCCCCCTTACGACATTTTAGCGAAAAAAAGTTTTTCAAAAATATGCATTTTCTGCCATTTTCGGGTTCTGTCGGATCTCTGATGACGTTTTGAGACATCTCCTACAACTACAACACCGGTATTGTGTTTCTGAAGCAAATCCGTTTTTTAAAAAATTTAATACCTTTTTTTAGCCAATATTTTTCCCCAAAAATATGCATTTTCGGCCATTTTCGGGTTCTGTCGGGACTCCTGAAGACATTTTGAAACATATCCTACAGCTGCAGCACCTGTGTTGTGCTGCCAAAGTAAATAAATGTTTTAGTTTTTTTTGCATAAGGGTCCCCCCTTACGACATTTTAGCGAAAAAAAGTTTTTCAAAAATATGCATTTTCTGCCATTTTCGGGTTCTGTCGGATCTCTGATGACGTTTTGAGACATCTCCTACAACTACAACACCGGTATTGTGTTTCTGAAGCAAATCCGTTTTTTAAAAAATTTAATACCTTTTTTTAGCCAATATTTTTCCCCAAAAATATGCATTTTCGGCCATTTTCGGGTTCTGTCGGGACTCCTGAAGACATTTTGAAACATATCCTACAGCTGCAGCACCTGTATTGTGCTGCTGAAGTAAATACATTTAGGACATTTTCGGGTTTTGTCGGGACTCCTGATGACGTTTTGGAGCCTTAATTTTGGATTTTGATTCATTATTATTTTTTGAGCAATGACACTTAAAAACAAATCACACTAAAATAATTGGGGATCCAAAAATGTCTTATTAAAGTGTTAAAAAAATAAACCATACATTTATTTTACTGTTTACTTTTAGCACAATAATCTCAAAATCAACTTCAGATATATCCGTCAATTATAAGTGTTATTGTTGTTTATGTTTTGTTTGTTTGTTTTAGGCCCTTTAAAAAAAAAAAAAAAAACAGCTCAGTTTATTATATGGCAAAACACAAAATATGCAACATTTTCCATAAAAAATATCTCAAAGTGGAATATTTAATGTGCAGAATTGAAGCCTGGAATAGGGTCAATAATTCAAAATGACATTGATTTTGATTCATTATTATTTTTTAAAGAAAAAAATGTGTTATAAGAGGAAGCATTGCAACAATTTCTTGTTACATTTCACCTGTTTGCTCTTTTATACCACTTTTTATGTTTTTAATTTTTTTCAATTGTATTTTTAAAATGTGCCGCGAGGCCCTTAAAAAATGACCCGCGGGCCGCACTTTGGACCCCCCTGATTTACGTATTACACAACGTGCCAACTTCACCAATTTTGTATTTTTACTCACGTGATGTACTTACATTTGCGTCAAGTTTGCAGCTCGTCTCCCGCGCGGCGCAACAGTACGACGGCGGAGCACGGACAAAGCAGCCAGGCTGAAACTTTCCACTCCGACTGTGACGGAGGTCAGGAACCCCAGGAGGATGCAAGCCGCGTCCCCGAGGATCCAGTCCTGGACGCCGGCACTCAGGAGCACGCAGGGCAGGGTGAGCAGAGCCCCCGTGTCGGCCAGGCTGAGGTTCAGCAGCAAGACGGGCTTTGAGGGAGACGAAGCTGACCACCGTGTTGCAGGAGATGCTGGTGTTTGTGGAGACCACGTTGAAGAGGAGGTTGACAATGGCGGGCATGATGAAGGTTTGGGTTTCCTGTAAAACAAAGAATGCTTCGTGGTTCTGGTTGAGGACAACAACAGACGTCAACGTCACTTATCCAGGGTTTTTAGAGGCGCTATATCCACAGCAGTGCATCGGAAGAACCTACCGAGGAAGAAACAGATCGAATGTTTGGTTTTTTCCCGCTACTTGGTGCATAACGTTGACCGCCGCAACAAGTGGATTTCTGCCATACTGAATATGATACGGAGGGATCACTGGACTCCTGTAGAACAACCCAGAACAGGGGTCGGCAACCCGCGTGTATCCTGTATGTTACTTAAGTAAAGCACTGTACAAGTATTAAGTAAACAATGAATTATATAACTGGGCTAGATCAGAAGAAACTAAATTCAGCTCTAGGAATGGTGAGTAATGAAAACTGAACACAGGTTTTAAGCTTAAATGGTACCAAATTATATTAAAGAATTATAGGAAAAATAAACAAGTGGACGTAATGCAACCAATGAGGTGCCTGAGTTGTACTCTACGACATTCGAACAATGAAAATCAGATTCGGGTTCGTCTATAAATTCTGTTTTTGAAATAGACCCGTACTGCTTTAAAAATTCAACTACTTCGTCGTCACTTTTAGTTTTTGTCGCGTCTTGAATCAAAACTGCATTTGGAATCTTATTGCCATGTTTCTCCAATATTTCCATTTTTCCAAGACAATAATATAAGTACCACAACAAAAATTGTTCAGTTATTTTTCTCCACTCCTGGCTAGCTCGCCACAATATGTATCCTGTATGTTACTTAAGTAAAGCACTGTACAAGTATTAAGTAGACAATGAATTATATAACTGGGCTAGATCAGAAGAAACTAAATTCAGCTCTAGGAATGGAGAGTAATGAAAACTGAACACAGGTTTTAAGTTTAAATGGTACCAAATTATATTAAAGAATCATAGGAAAAAAAAACAACAAACAGACATGTAAATTCGAGTGGCCATTCACATTTTCAACATAAATTACAGAACGTTCAATATTTACAATGTGATACAGTACTTGATTCAGTCCTTGTTTTGACCAAGAATGGTATAAGCGCTACACGACAGTTCATTAAACGACCTCGCAAAGTCCACGTTGTGGTGGCAGTGTCCAGAGGGGTTTTAGTGAAGGTAACAGGGTCAATGTGAAGGTTCAGGAGGACAGAAATGAACTCGTTGCGTTATGGAAAAACCAAAGGGAAAAAAACAGAGCGGCTGCTGAGGAACCTCCTACCCGCCCGGGGCCCGGTTGGGTGGATTCAGTTCGGTTGGTTCGGTTCCAGGCATAAAGCTTCAGACTCTAGTTCATGCTCTAGCTCGCCATCCAACATGTCCTGGACAACAAGGGCAGGACCGGTCAATTTTCCAGTGCGCACACACAAAATACATTCAAATACTAAATAATACTTCTGTATTCAAATAGCAAGTATATTTCTTAATATTGTACAATAAATAATTCATTAATCCAATTAGAATAATATAATAATTGTTATATCAAAATATTAATTTTCTAATATTATCAAAATCTACCAATTGCATCCACAAATAAAGTGCATAGCAGACAGTGTGCATCATAAGATGCATAGCATTGACAACCATCAAACAATTAACACAACCCAGGAACAAATCAGACAATTGTTGACAGTTTCTAACGTTTCATTTAGTTGACTATATTCAGAGAAACAGACATAGAAGTAGATGCTAACAGCTCCATTCAAAACGAATGTAGCGGCTAAGCTACACAGATGCAACTCACCAATTCCGCGGATAAATCACACTTAAACAATCTCGCACGACGACCCACGGCTTCAGTAGTTGGTTCCTGCAGTTCGACATTATTACATTTCAGTTAAAAGCTTCGTTAATAATTAAAGCATCAAAACCGAGTCACATACCTGCAGCAACGTCCCTCTCGCTCTTCCTGGAAGCAGCCCACTACCGGATTTTATGCTTCCCGCAATAGGTCACGTGACCACGTGACGTAATGACGCAGGCACGGACAGCTAAGACAACGAAAATAAATAGGATATTTAATTGGGATTTGAAAGGTTATTTAAATAGAAAGGATATTTAAGTAAAATGATATTTAGATAGAAAGAATATTTAATGGGGTTTTGAGAGGATATTTAAATGAGGATATTTAATGGGGTTTTGTCACCCAGGTAACCCGCGGCTCTTTAGTGCCGCCCTAGTGGCTCTCTGGAGCTTTTTCAAAAATATGAAAAATGGAAATGATGAAACATTCTTAATGAATGTTTTTTTTTTTTCGTAACCAACAAATATGTGCTCCACTCACTCTACCACAAAAAAATAAGAGTTGTAGAAATGATCGGAAACTCAAAACAGCCGTGACATTATGTTCTTTACAAGTGTATGTACTAGAGATGCGCGGTAGGTAGGGATGCACCGATTAATCGGTAACCAAATATATTCGGCCGAATATGGCAAAAAAAAGCCACATTCGGCCTTTGGTGGATTGAGTTAAAAACAAGGCCGAATAGTGGCGTGTGACGCAATTTTTTGACGCGGTGACGCAATCAAACAACGTGCAGTGACGTTGGGATATGTTGTGTACCTGTATAAGTGTATGAGGTTACAAGCACACACTTTATTGAGATTTAGAGGGGCCTCTGTTTACATTATTAGCCTGTTATGTAGGCTACCTGTATAAGTGTATGAGGTTACAAGCACACACTTTATTGAGATTTAGTGGATCCTTTGTTTACATTATTAGCCTGTTGTGTAGGCTACCTGTATAAGTGTATGAGGTTACAAGCACACACTTATTGAGATTTAGTGGGGCCTCTGTTTAGATTATTAGCCTGTTGTGTAGGCTACCTGTATAAGTGTATGAGGTTACAAACACACACTTATTGAGATTTACTTGAGCCTTCTGTTTACATTATTAGCATATCTACTGTGGCTAAGCAGACTTTTGCCAAAAGGACAATAATTCATTTGTTGTGGGTGGTATAGCTCGGTTGGTAGAGTGGCTGTGCCAGCAACCTGATGGTTGCAGGTTCGATTCCCGCTTCCGCCATCCTAGTCACTGCCGTTGTGTCCTTGGGCAAGACACTTTACCCACCTGCTCCCAGTGCCACCCACACTGGTTTAAATGTAACTTAGATATTGGGTGTCACTATGTAAAGTGCTTTGAGTCACTGGAGAAAAGCGCTATATAAATATAATTCACTTTATCCACTTTAATGAACTTTATTTTTGGGGGGGAATGCATGTTTTGTTTGAAGGCCTAATAGAAATGAAAAACTTTGTGCTTTTTGTGAAAAGCAAAGGCAACTGGAATATTAAAAAAAGGTCAATATTCAATAAAAATTACTTTATTTGAAAAACATTTGTAAATATTTATTCTAGGCTATTTATGCAATATTTAAAAAATTGTGAAAAACTGCATTCATTATTCGGTATTCGGCCTTCGGCTAAGCGTTTAAATTTTATTCGGCTTCGGCCACAAATTTTCATTTCGGTGCATCCCTAGCGGATAGGCAATTATATTACCCGCAACCGCATCACTAAAGTCGTTATCCACCCGCCATCCACCTGAACCAACATTTCATCAAAGCCACACCCGCCCATTGTTATATATCTAATATAGACAATGCAAGGCATTAGTGAGGTTAGAAAGTGTAACTCCCTCCAAATAGCTTTCTTGAACTGATTTATTTGAAGGCTTACTTTCTACTTTCCCTTCAAAATCACAGTGAAAACTGTAATAAATAAAGCAGGTAACAAACGTAAAAATAATAACATGCACAGCATGTGGATCAAACATTTTACCAAGTAAAATACCAACAAATGACAAATACCTCGTTGGCCATACCTCCTTACATCCGTCGACAGACCAAATGAGACACTTCAAAATAAAAGTATGCCCACATACAATTTTAAAGAGTGCTGCTCGTTTTTCGTATGTGGGTAACAACATTTAACTATTTATAAATGGTTGATTTCTATAGGCTAGTAAGGTAAAGTGTTGTAGCTGACAAGTTTGGGCTACGTTGCTTCTGCAGCCTTCATCAGAGGTGTCACGTGATGTTAGCGTCACGTTGTCTGTGATGTGTTATATGGATTGTACCATCAAGAGTTGTCAGGTACAACACTTTACCTACTAGCCCAGGGGTAGGGAACCTCTGGCTCTCGAGCCAGATGTGGTTCTTTTGATGACTGCATCTGGCTCTCAGATACATTTTAGCGGATGTTGCTTAATACGATAAGTAATTAATAATTTCGCTGGTAATCACAGTGTTAAAAATAACCTTCAAAATATAAAACATTCTCATGCATTTTAATCCATCTACCGCACCTGTTCAAGAAGTCACATCAATGGTCAAAAGTATTTTATTTATTATTGGTTAGCTTCAGAATAATAATGTTATTATAAAGAAAATGAGATGCACGCATTTAGTTGTTGTAATCAGGTAAAGTCGAAATGAAAGAGAAGGCGTTGGATTCTCTTGTCAGAGCGTGGGACGACACTGTACAAGGGTACAGGTCTACGGGTTTCTCCTCACTGAGCTAAATTGAATCCTGTCTCTGTTAAATTCCTTGCTTCTTGTCTGTTTAATACATGTCATCAGTGTTTGAACCTGACAGTTGTATTGTCAGGTTTGTCCCTGACAGTGGGGCCATGTTTAAGTTTTTCCTGTCTTTGTTTCCTGTCAGCGCTCTTATTTTGCTGTTTTCCCTTCTTTCTCCCTGAGCACTGTTTCCCCTCAGCTGCGGCGGATTGGCACCTGGCCACACCTGGTGTCAATCAGCCCACTCCTATTTTTACCTGCTTTGTCTTCCAGTCAGTGCTGGATTACAGTCGCTCCTACCGGTTGTTTGTCACTACTACCTGTCAATGTCATTAATACTTCGTTGTAGCTGTGTCTACTTTTGTTCACTCTGCTCATGCCATAGTTCCTTCTTGTCACAGTAAGTGTTTTGTTCATATCCTAGTTTGTTATCCGCCTCGTGCGCACCTTTTGTTAGTACCCTTTTGTTTGTTCTTGTTTTGGTATTTATATTAAATCATGTTTTCTTATTCAATGCCTGCCACCGTCTCTGCAAAATGTGACAGTATTTAGTGTTAAAAATATTATACGGCTCTCACTGAAATACATTTTAAAATATTTGGCTTTCATGGCTCTCTGAGCCAAAAAGGTTCCCGACCCCTGTACTAGCCTGTATAAATCAACCATTTATAGATACACGTCAGTAGGCTAAATGAACCTCTTCAAAATAACATTTAACTATGTGTAATGTAGCTGCTGGCTATTTTTTCGTCATGTCATCCGCCCGACCCGCGGTTTATCCGCGGACTCCGCGGTTGTGACCGCAAACCGCGCATCTCTAGTATGTACACTTTTGACCACAACTGCATGTAAACAAAAGTAAACCACCAGTCGAAGAAAATGAGCAAACTACATTAATAACACCCTGTAATTTGATTACCGTATTTTTCGGAGTATAAGCTGCTCTGGAGTATAAGTTGCATAATAAAGAAGGAAAAAACATATATAAGTGGCACTGGAGTATAAGTCGCATTTTTGGGGGAAATGTACTTGATAAAACCCAACACCAAGGAGAGACATTTGAAAGGCAATTTAAAATAAAGGCAATTTAAAATAAATAAAGAATAGTGAACAAGAGGCTGAATAAGTCTACGTTACATGAGACATAAATAACCAACTGCTATGTTAACCTAACATATTATGGTAAGAGTCATTCAAATAACTATAACATATAGAACATGCTATACCTTTACCAAACTATCTGTCACTCATAATCCATAAATCCCATGAAATACCATCTATTCTCTAACGGAAATTAGCTAAATAATATTATTTGATATTGTACGGCAATGTCTTAATAATTTCACACATAAGTCGCTCCTGAGTATAAGTCGCACTCCTGGCCAAAGTATGAAAAAAACTGCGACTTATAGTCCAAAAAATACGGTATATTATCATACTTTCCCAAAAGTGGGTAGTAACACGCTACATTTACTCCGTTACATCTACTTGAATAAATTTTGGGATAAATTTCGCTTCTAAGAGTAGTTTTAATGCAACATACTTTTACTTTTACTTGAGTATATTTATAGAGAAGAAACGCTACTTTTACTCCGTTCCATTTATCTACATTCAGCTCGCTACTGATTTTAATCGATCTGTTAATGCACACTTTGTTTGTTTTGGTTTGTCAGACAGACCTTCAAAGTAGGATCCATCACATGCCTGCGTTTCACCAATCAAATGCAGTCACTGGTGACGCTTGACTCCGTTTCACCAATCAAACAGAGCCAGGCGTTCACATGATTAACTGAACTTTTTTTTATTTTTTTTTATAAACTTTAATTTATAAATTTCAACATTTACAAACTGTCGAAAATACTAATCAAAGTAAGTACATAACAGTATAAAAGCCATACAAAACAGCGCCAGGGGGTTGTTGTCAAAGTAACTAAAATAGAATGCAATATATATATATATATATATATATATATATATATATATATATATATATATATATATATATATATATATATATATATATATATATATATATATATATATATATATATATATGTCTTGATTGGATTATCCAGAGAATAGTGCTCGATACCGTGGTAGAGCGCAATATGTAGGTGTGGGAAAAATCACAAGACTACTTCATCTCTACAAAACTGTTTCATGAGGGGTTCCCTCAATCATCAGGAGATTTCTCCTGATGATTGAATTGTTGCAAAGTTGTTCAACTTTGGCCCGCGGCTTTGTTCAGTTTTGAATTTTGGCCCACTCTGTATTTGAGTTTGACACCCCTGCAATACTATAATGAGGTTGCAAAGGTAAAATAAATTTTCAAATTTTTATTCAATACAGTGTAAAACCAAATATATATTATTTATTATATATTATTGTCTTAGTTGCTTAAGAGATATTCCTGGCTGTGAATTTGTTCATTGTCAATTTTTATGTTTTTGTGCATTACTTGTTGCCGTCATCATTAAACAAACAGGTTACTCATCAGTTACTCAGTACTTGAGTAGTTTTTTCACAACATACTTTTACTCAAGTAAATATTTGGGTGACAACTCCGTACTTTTACTTGAGTAATACATCTCTAAAGTAACAGTACTCTTACTTGATTACACTTTCTGGCTACTCTACCCACCTCTGTACTTCCCAAACATTATTTTGTCTAAATAAAAATAAATACTAAAAATATCTGCTTGACTTATGATTTTACTCATCAAATTAATAAAAGTGACAAAATATTTTACAGTGTTCTTTACAGCATATTACTGTATATTGAAAAAAAAACTACCAGTTTTGGATTGTACCACCTCCAGGAAAAACCCTGCTCATAGAGCGATCCAAGTAAACAAAGAAACTGGGACAAGGATTCTTCAAGCGTTTCAAGAAAGTACCAAATTGAGGGGACCAGGTGTTGTGCATGACGACTCACGTGATTGGTCGCCGAGTTAGTCACCAGCTGCTGCCCTGGAGGTGGACGCCACCTCAGGGTCGACCAGGGCGAACACGCACGACCTACAAAACCACATTGGAGAAGGATGGCAGGTGTTTGGCCATCTTTCGGGTCAACAGTGGCTGCACTTAAGACTTTTTTTCAAATCAACTTTTGTAGTCCTTGGCTCACCTGGGGAGGTTTATAAGGTATGGTAGGAGGTCACAGGGAAGAGAAACTATGTCGCCCAGCTGTGCGGGATCCCCCGGGGAAGACCTGGACAAAGTGGCTGCAAAACATCGTATTCTCATCAATATTAAAGAAAACAAAAAATACACGTCGGTCGACTTGCAACAAAGATGAACTTTTATCAACGTTGTGTTTTGGTCTGTAACAGAAAATATCTAAATTGGGTCAGCTTGCCTGAAATAAATAAAAATGTGGTCCTTATTTAAACTACAAACATTTGTTTATACATTTTAGTGAAAACAAGTTTTGGTAAAATGAAATTGTTCTGCCATTTTCTGATAAGGTTTTCAGACATTTCCGACGACTAGAGGACCAGTATTATGCTGCTGAAACAAGTCTGCTATTTTTTTGTTTTTTCGTGTAAGGGTCCCCCATTTACAAAATTTTAGCGAAAAAAAGTTTTCAAAACATACATTTTCTGCCATTTTCGGGTTTTATCAGGACTTCTGATGACATCTCCTAAAACTACAGCACCAGTATTGTGCTGCTTAAGCAAAGCCGTGTTTTAAAGTTTTGTGTAATTACATTATTACAACATTTTAGCAATTTTTTTCCCCAAAAAATATGCATTTTCTGCCATCTTAGGGTTTTATTGGGACTCCTGGTGAGGTTTTGACACGTATCTTACAACTATCCATCCATCATCCTCCGCTCATCCGAGGTCGGGTCGCGGGGGCAGCAGCCTAAGCAGGGAAACCCAGACTCCCCTCTCCCCAGCCACTTCGTCTAGCTCTTCCCGGGGGATCCCGAGGCGTTCCCAGGCCAGCCGGGAGACATAGTCTTCCCAACGTGTGCTGGGTCTTCCCCGTGGCCTCCTACCGGTTGGACGTGCCCTAAACACCTCCCTAGGGAGGCGTTCGGGTGGCATCCTGACCAGATGCCCGACCCACCTCATCTGGCTCCTCTCCATGTGAAGGAGCAGCGGCTTTAGTTTGAGTTCCTCCCGGATGGCAGAGTTCTAAAGAGATAGGAGGAAACTCATTTTGGCTGCCTGTACCCGTGATCTTATCCTTTCGGTCATGACCCAAAGCTCATGACCATAGGTGAGGATGGGAACGTAGATCGACTGGTAAATTGAGAGCTTTGCCTTCCGGCTCAGCTGCTTCTTCACCACAACGGATCGATACAACGTCCGCATTACTGAAGACGCCGCACCGATCCGCCTCTTACAACTACAGGACCAGTTTTGTGCTGCTGAAGCAAGTCTGTTTTTTTAATTTTCGTGTAACGGTCCCCCTTACATAATTTAAGCGCACATTTTTTTTTTTCCGAAAAAGATACATTTTCTGCCATTTACAGGTTTTTTAGGGACTCCTGGTGAGGTTTTGAGAC
Source organism: Nerophis ophidion (assembly GCF_033978795.1). NCBI lineage: Eukaryota > Metazoa > Chordata > Actinopteri > Syngnathiformes > Syngnathidae > Nerophis > Nerophis ophidion. The sequence continues at coordinate 9,816,768 of NC_084638.1, forward strand.
GTTTCCTACAACTACTGCGCCAGTATTGTTCTGCTGAAGCTCGTTTTTTTAAATATTTTTTTTTGTATAAGGGTCACCCCTTATGACATTTTAGTAGAAACATGTTTTACATAAAATATGCATTTTCTGCCATTTTCAGGTTTTGTCGGGACTCCTGATGTGGTTTTGAGACATCTCCCAACTCTACAGCACCAGTGCTGCTGAAGCAAGTCTATTTTTTGTCATTTTAGCGGAAAAAAAATCGTCAAAATATTGATTTTCTGTCATTTACGGGTTTTGTCGGGACTCCTGATGACATTTTGAGACATCTCCTGCAACTACAGCACCTGAATTGAAGAAAGTCTATTTTTTGTCATTTTAGCGAAAAAAAAGTTGTCAAAAAATATTGATATTCTGCCATTTACGTTTTGTCGGAACTCCTGATGAAGTTTTGAGACATCTGGATGCACTCCCGGTAAGAGTTCGAGATGCCACCTCAGTAGAAGCATTTAAGTCTCACCTTAAAACTCATTTGTATACTCTAGCCTTTAAATAGACTCCCTTTTTAGACCAGTTGATCTGCCGTTTCTTTTCTTTTTCTTCTATGTCCCACTTTCCCTTGTGGAGGGGGTCCGGTCCGATCCGGTGGCCATGTACTGCTTGCCTGTGTATCGGCTGGGGACATCTCTGCGCTGCTGATCCGCCTCCGCTTGTGATGGTTTCCTGGTGGTTCCACTGTGAACAGGACTCTCGCTGCTGTGTTGGATCCGCTTTGGTCTGGACTCTCGCGACTGTGTTGGATCCATTGTGGATTGAACTCTCACAGTATCATGTTAGACCCGCTCGACATCCATTGCTTTCCTCCTCTCCAAGGTTCTCATAGTCATCGTTGTCACCGACGTCCCACTGGGTGTGAGTTTTCCTTGCCCTTATGTGGGCCTACCGAGGATGTCGTAGTGGTTTGTGCAGCCCTTTGAGACACTAGTGATTTAGGGCTATATAAGTAAACATTGATTGATTGATTGATCTCCTACAACTACAGCACCAGTATTGTGCTGCTGAAGCAAGTCTATTTTTTGTCATTTTAGCGCAAAAATGTTGTCAAAAAATATTGATATTTTGCCATTTACGTTTTTTCGGGACTCCTGAAGACGTTTTGAGACATTTCCTACAACTACAGCACCAGTATTGTGCTGCTGAAGCAAGTCTATTTTTTGTCATTTTAGCGCAAAAAAGTTGTCAAAAAATATTGATATTCTGCCATTTACGTTTTGTCGGGACTCCTGAAGACGTTTTGAGACATTTCCTACAACTACAGCACTAGTATTGTGCTGCTGAACCAAGACCGTCTTTTTAAATTTTGGGGTAAAGGTCCCCCCCTCCCACCCATATGACATTTTAGCGAAAAAAGGTTTTGAAAAATAATTTTTTTGCTGCCATTTTTGGTTTTTGTCAGGACTCCTGATGATGTTTTGAAACATATCCTATAACTGCAGGACAGCTGTTGAAGCAAGACTGTTTGAAAAATGTTTGTGTAAGGGTCCCCCCCTTAGGACATTTTAGCGAACATTTTTTTTTCCGAAAAATATAAATTTCCTGCCATTTACGGGTTTTGTCGGGACTCCTGATGACATTTAGAGACATCTCCTGCAACTACAGCACTAGAATTGTGCTGCTGAAGAAAATCAGTTTCTGAAATTTGCGTATAAGGGTCCCCCATTGCATTTTAGCGGAATTTTTCTTCCCCCCGAAAAATATAAATATTCTGCCATTTACGTGTTTTTTCGGAACTCCTGATGAAGTTTTGAGACATTTCCTACAACTACAGCACCAGTATTGTGCTGCTGAAGCAGGACCGTTTTTTTTTTTAATTTTGGGGTAAAGGTCCCCCCCCCATGACATTTTAGCGAAAAAAAGGTTTTGAAAAATAATTTTTTTCTGCCATTTTTGGGTTTTGTCAAGACTCCTGATGATGTTTAGAAACATATCCTACAACTACAGAACAGCTGTTGAAGTAAGACTGTTTGAAAAATGTTTGTGTAAGGGTCCCGCCCTAGGACATTTTAGCAAACATTTTTTTTTTTCGAAAAACATAAATTTTCTGCCATTTACGGCTTTTGTCGGGACTCCTGATGAGGTTTTGGGACTTCTCCTACAAATACAGCACCAGTATTGTGTGGTTAAATAAATATATATTTTTTTAATTGTTGTGTAAGGCCCCCCCCTTAAGACGATTTAGCAAAAATAAGTTTTGAAAAAAATGTATTTATCTGCCATTTACGAGTTTTGTAGGGACTCCTGATGACGTTTTATGATGTCTTCCACAACTCAAGGACGAGTATTGTGCTGTTGAAGCAAGACCATTTTTTTACGACATTTTATGGAAAAAATGTTTGGAAAAATATACATTTTCTGCCATTTTCGGGTTGTGTCCGGTCTCTCAATTAGGTTTTGGGACGTATCCCTCAATTCAAGGACAAATATTGTGCCGATGAAGCAAGACAATTTGTATTTGTATTTTTGGGGTATGGGTCCACCCCTTAAATGAAGTTAACGGCCACAATGAGTATGTGGCATGATACTGATAAAGCATCGTCCACTATCTGGTGGGTGAGACGGCCAAAATATGCAACCATACGAGGCAAAGATAGCTGAAGAAATTGGGTAAGATACAAAATGGATTCCAAGAGAGACACAAACAACAACAACAATGGAGATAGTTGACAAATAATTCAAGCATAAACTACCTTCCATGCATTATTCATGCATATAATTTGAATGCCCTCCCTGGCATTCAAATCACCATCAGAGCCCACCAGGATCCTGCTGATTGACAGGCATGATGAGTCAGACGAGACCCCTCCTCCTCCCACGCCTCGTCTCTCTGGAGACATAAGCAAACACTTGGTGACATTATGACTACATTGGGATGTGGGAAAAAAAAATAAAAATAAAAAAAGACGGTTCAAATCAAAGTCAAATACGTCTGCAAATGTTTTTTTTTTCCTTACACTTTTTTGGGCGACTTCATGAGTCTAACGAGCTTATCTTCACTACCTCACAGGACAAAAAAAAATTAAATAAAAAAAATCTTCACTACCTCACAACACAAAAAAAAGGAAATTTAAAAAAATTAAAATCTTCACTACCTCAAAAAAAATACAAAAATAAAAATAAAAAGATGGCTCACCTTTTTTTTGGAGAGTTTACGAGTCCAACGGGCTTATTTTATCACATTGACATCCCACTAGATTGTGAGTTTTTCCTTGCCCTTACGTTGGCTCTGAACCGAGGATGTCGTTGTGGCTTGTGCAGCCCTTTGAGACACTTGTGATTTAGGGCTATATAAATGAACATTGATTGATTGATATCTTCACTACCTCACAGGACAAAAAAATAAAAATAAAATCACTACATTACCAAAAAATAAATAAATAAATAAATGAAAATATTCACTACCTCACAACACAAAAAAGAAAATAAAAACAATTAAATTAGGTTTTGGGATGTCTTCTACAATTACAGGACTAGTATTGTGTGGTTTAAGAAAGACACTTTAAAAAAATGTTTTTGGTAAGGGTCCCCCTTCTGACATTTTAGCGAAAAATTTTGGGGGGAAAACTATAAATTTTCTACCATTTTCAGGTTTTGTCTGCACTCTGGATTAGGTTTTGAGACACTCACCTCAACCACAGGACCAGCATTAAGCTGTTTAAAAAATATACTTTTAAAAATTGTTTGGGTAAGGGTCCCCCTTAGGACATTTTAGCAAAAAAAAAAGGTTTGGAAGAATATTAATTTTCTACCATTTTCGGGTTTTGTCGGGACATCCAATAAGGTTTTGGAACGTCCCTCACAACTATAGGACCAGTATTGTGCGGTTTAAGAAAGACACTATTTTAGAATTTTTGGGGGTAAGGGTTCCCCCCTAACGACATTTTAGCAGCTGTTTTTGGGTTTTGTCGGGAATCCCAATGAGGTCCTGAGATGTCTCCTACAAATACAGGACCATAATTGTGATGATGAAGCAAGACATTTTTTAATTTTTTCAAGTAAGGGTCCCCCTAACGACATTTTAGCGAAAAAAAGTTTTGAAAAATATATTAAATTTCTGCATTTTTCGAGTTTTGTCAGCACTCCCGATGACATCTACCACAACTACAGGACCAGTATTGTGCGGTTTAAGAAAGACACTTTATACTTTTTTGGGGTAAGGGTCCCCCCCCTTAACAACATTTATTATTTCTGCTGTGTTTGGGTTTTGTCGAGCATGCCAATGAGGTTTTGAGAAATCTCCTACAACCACACCACCAGTATTGTGTTGTTGAAGCAAGACATTTTTACATTTTTTAAAGTAAGGGTTCCCTTTTACGACATTTTAGCGAAAAAAAATTTGGGAACATTTTAACATCTGTTATTTTCGGGTTTTGTATGCACTCTCGATGAGGCTTTGGGACATTTATCACAAACACAGGACCAGTAGTGTGCAGTTTAAGAAAGATAGTTTAGGAAATTTTGGGGGGTAAGGTTCCCCCTTTACAACATTTTAGCGGAAAAAAAGGTTTGGAAAAATATAAATTTTCTAAAATTTTCGAGTTTTGTCGGGACTAACAATAAGGTTTTGGAACGTCCCTCAACTACAAAAAAATAGTATTGTGCGGTTTAAGAAAGGCAGTTTTTATTCTTTTTTTTAGGTAAGAAAATCGAAAAACGGTTTTGCTTGAACGGAACAATACTGGTGCTTGAGTTGTGGGAGACGTCATAAAACCTCATGGAGAGTCCTGAAAAAACCCCAAAATGGCAGAAATGTAATATTTTTCTAAACTTTTTTTCACTTAAATGACGGACTCTTACCCTATAAATATTAAAACATGTATTGCTTAAACGGCATAATACTGGTCCTGTAATTGTGGGAGGCGACCCAAAACTTCATCGGGAGTCCCGACAAAACCTGAAAATGGCAGAAAATTTGTCAAGCGGTGCGTCGCGTGAGACGACGACGGTTGTAGGGATTTTAAGTCTAGAGAACGAGGAGGCAGCGTGCAGTAAGAACGGGTATTTAATGACTACAAGAACAAAAAGCGAGAGAAACAGGGATGTGAACAAAAGGAAATGCTGGAACACAGCAAAAACACTTCCGAGGAATGTGGACTAGACGGCGTCCACAAAGTACGCGCGTACTTGAACTCAGGATTGGAAAGAATCGTCTGTCGTGACCAGTAATTATGTCCCGACCACGAAAATCCAACTTTTCACAAGCAGTGAACACCATCTCCACGGTTCAACACGGGCCGTGTGGTGTGGAATCCTGGGTAAGGACTTACCATGAACTACTGCTGTAGTTGTTGGATCGTCCACCTTGACAATGACCCGGAACCTACGGCCAAAAGGTAACAAAGAAGTGTCTCCAGAAGAAGCTTGGCCAGTCTGCAAAGCATAATCCCACAGAAAATGTTTTGAGTTGCCAAGCAACAGCCTCAAAGCTTCAGGATTTGGAGTATCACTCAACTTCCTCAGAAGATGCGCACTAATAGAAATGCCTGACTAATTCCCATTTTCTTGATTTCGTGTTATCTTGCTCTTTTTAAAAAGGTAAATACCTCAAATATGATTGACTGTCTTCACACCAGATCATGATTTAAAAAAAATAAACGAGCCTTAAAATAAAATACACATCAAAATTTGAGCTCCATTAAAAACGTAATATTTTTTTCTAATTTGGGCTCCGAGTTTGAAACCCAAATTTCAGCATTCGTTTGTTTCGCTTCATGGGTTTCTGTGCAGTGATCCAAATCCGATCACGTGTTGCCCGGGTGTTGTTTGCGAGGCACAGATGGGGCGAAGAAAATGAACAAATGTTTGTTTCTTCCTCTCCTGCAGGCCTCTCACTCCACTCGCGTGCCAGCGAGGGTTAGCAAGGCAGCGTCCGCGGTTTGTTTACGCCAAGGAAGTAACAAATTAGCGGGTCGCCTCCGGTCTTTTCCACATTAGACTCCACACGTTATATAATAGCCGCACGTTGATCACGTCACCGAGCGCTTTAGTGCAAAATGGTATTTATGTTACTCAGGATTATTTAGGAATTTTACGGTAATATAGAGTATTTCACAAAAGTAAAGCTCGCATTTGGTGTCAAACTCAAAGCCCAGGAGCCGGATCAGGCCCGCCACGTTATTTTATATGACCCACAAAATGGTATTAATATGCTTGAATAAAAAATATTATAAATATCTATGGTTTTCTACACCAAAATTAATCTATTTATTCTTCGTCTTCTCCAGATTTTGGCACCTTCCACATTTTTGACCCGATTCAAACCATTCCAACTTCAAACTGTTCAGCCAAACCAAAAATTCCCAGATTTCCCCATTCAGAAGGAATTGGCAATTTTTCAAACTTCCACCATTTCCATATTTTTCAACCCATCCCAACTTCAACTCATCCATTCAAATGACATTTTTTCCACATTCAACACATTTCCAGGAATTCCCATTTTTTGGCAACCTATTTCCAGCATTAATTTCGAATACTCCTTTCACATTTTTCAACCCATTTCAACCGTTCCACTTTCAAAACAATCCTCATATTCAGGACAAAAAAACAAGTATGGGAAGGAACTATTAAAATTCCCGGTTTTCCCGAACTTCCAAGAATTTCTCAATTAAAAAGGGTTGCTAATTCCACATTTTTTGACTGATTTAAACAATTCCAACAACAAAAAATTCATTTATAAATGGTGGATTTATATAGGCTAGTAAGGTAAAGTGTTGTACCTGACAAGTTTCTTGTCAGGTACAACACTTTACCTTACTAGCCTATATAAATCCACCATTTATAAATAGACGTCAGTAGGCTAAATGAAACTCTTTAACGCCAAACAAATCAGATTATTCATGCTCCTAATCATTTTTTTTTTAAATTCCGCTTTTCCCAAAATCCCCAAATTTCCAGGAAGTTCCCATTAAAATGAATGGGAAATGTTTCCAAGTTGCACAAGTCCCACATGTTTCAACCTATTCAAACCATTCCAACATCAACGCTTTCCACTCATCCTGGACATTCAAACTAACACGTTCCCAAGTTCCAAACCAAACTCCAGTTTCCCTGGAAATTCAGACCATTCCAACATTCAAACTCATTTCACATTCAGACTACATTCTGTCAGCATTTCATTTCAACTTCAGCATTGGAGCATCCGGCATCCTTTGGGAATTGCCTCATCTAGTTAAACTTCTTCTTCTTCAGATTTTAGCGCGCACTACCTTCCACATTCCTCACCCGATTCAATCCGTTGCAAATTCAAACTGTACAGCCTATTTGGGAATTGTGGGCTTTCCCTTGACAAATTCCAAAAATTCCCAGATTTTCCAGAATTCCAGGTTTATTCCCGAACAGGCTGAACAGTTTGAATGGTTTGAATCGGGGGAAAATGTGGAAGGTAAAACACGCCAATATCTGGAGAAGAAGTTGAATAAGTAGATGAATTTTAGTGTAGAAATCCATGTGTAAATATTTTGCAGCATTCTTACAATAATGCAATATCATGAGCCGGATCCTTACTTAAAAAAAACTTCATATATTTACCAGCGGCCCTATGAGAGTAAACATATCTGCAATGTGGCTCTCAACGGAAACGAGTTGAACACCCCTGGCTTAGCAAGTATACATTTACTCTTGTCTGAAAAGAGCTCAACACACAGCTGCTGACGATCACCCCAGCTGTGGACGGATGTGAAAAAGGACGGTGCGCTGCTGCATAATTGGTGCATGTGACTCTACAACGAAGCCTCAAAGGACACATTCGTAGTCAGGGTGCAAACTGGACTGGAAAAACCTAATGTAGGATTTACCAAATATACTCACTGTAATAAAATACACCAACATGGTACATTTCGGTAGCGTAAATTCTGAACAATGAGCCGCTACTTTTTTCCTACACTTTCAACCCTGCGGCTTACAAAACGGTGCGATTTATTCATGCATTTTTTTCCCCGCTGAGGAACATAACGCGAATAGTTTTAAAAAAACAAAACGATCGAAGATACTGAAAGGGTGTGTTATTGTTTTGGTGTGCTTAAGTTTTACAATATAACTAAAACAATTCTGACTTTCTAAACCGTCCCATGTGCGATGTTAATATGAGTGTTTTCATGAATACGTGTATGTGTTATCGTAATATAATGAAGCTAGCGTCGTTAGCATTAGCTAATATGCTAACTTGTTTACGAGTGTCTGTGGTAGTATTATTAACATACAACTATGTTCTTTTTGTATTGTTTTGGAGCTTTCACCGTTTATAGTGTCCACGCTGAATTGTGGCGACTCTCACAGCTCTTACTTGAATATATGTAATGTATTCGTCATTGTGACACATTTGTGACCCTACTTAGCTTGCATGAAAAGTTAATATGAGTAAACATATTAAAAACATTTGTTTGTTTGTCACTTATATTAAGGAGCGCGGTGCACCAGTTTATTATTGTTATTAGAACTGAGGAGTGAATGTGCAAGCATGGTGTTTTTCTATCTAACATACACTATATAACCAAAAGTATTGGGCCACCTGCCTTGACTCACATATGAACTTGAAGTGCTATCCCATTCCTAACCCACAGGGTTCAATATGATGTGGGTCCACCTTTTGCAGCTAGTACAGCTTCAACTCTTCTGGGAAGGCTGTCCACAATGTTGCGGAGGAATTTTCAACCATTCTTCCAAAAGTGCATTTGCGAGGTCCAGAAGGCCTGGTTCTCAGTCTCCGTTCTACTTCATCCCAAAGGTGTTCTATCAGGTTCAGGGCAGGACTCTGTGCAGGCCAGTCAAGTTCATCCACACCAGACTCTTTCATCCATGTCTTTATGGCCTTTGCTTTGTGCACTGGTGCACAGTCATGTTGGAAGAGGAAGAAGGCCTGCTCCAAACTGTTCCCACAAGGTTGGGAGCGTAGAAATGTCCCAAATGGTTTATGTGGAGGTTTCCCTCCAGTGGGTTGCCCGAACACAAAGATTTTTCTTGTGGGCTCGGCAGTCTGAGGTAACAGTCTTTTATTGCCATGCAAAGATTGCTTTCCAGCAATACATTTTTGGACTTTTCAGTCGGGCGTGTCTCAGTTTGTGTGTCTTTCTCGGGCTCCAAATCCCACCCTGTGTGGGCTGTTGCTAATAAAGGCAAAAGGTGATTAGATAAGGCCCACCTCGGCCAACTACTCACCTGTCCCTGTCTTCGAGGCCGGTCCTTGCACACACCGTTCCGCTGCAGGCCCGCAGCCCACGCCCTCCTCTACAGTGTCGTGAAAAAACAAGCAGTGCCCAGCCGATCCAGGAGTTCGCCAACCAGTCAACTTGACATGATTCCCTATGTGCTCGGGTGAAATGGTCCGACAAGGTCCATGCCAATTCGTTCAAACGGGACCTCCATTAGTGGTAATGGGCGCAAAGGCGCCCTGGGGGTGGCCGTTGGATTGACCAGCTGGCAGGCCGTGCACCAGCGGCGTACGTGTGCCCAGATGTCTGGCTAATAAAAACGGACCCCATGTGTCCGGCCACGGGGTGAAAGTGCGCCGCCTGGATAACTATTTCCCGGCGATGTTTATGCACCAACAACTGGGTGATCTCCTCTCCTGATTGAGTGTCAAGACTCCATCCATCCATTTTCTACCGCTTATTCCCTTTTTTGGGGTCGCGGGGGGCGCTGGCGCCTATCTCAGCTAAAATCAGGCGGAAGGCGGGGTACACCCTGGACAAGTCGCTACCTCATCGCAGGGCCAACACAGACAGACAGACAACATTCACACTCACATTCACACACTATGGCCAATTTTAGTGTTGCCAATCAACCTATCCCCAGGTGCATGTCTTTGGATGTGGGAGGAAGCCGGAGTACCCGGAGGGAACCCACGCATTCACGGGGAGAACACGCAAACTCCACACAGAAAGATCCCGAGCCTGGATTTGAACCCAGGACTGCAGGAACTTCTTATTGTGAGGCAGACGCACTAACCCCTCTCCCACCGTGAAGCCCGTGTCAAGACTCACTCTGTATAATCTATCTCTAATGACTGAAAAGTGGGGGGATACCTGCGCTGTTCCCGGGCGCACCATCTGACCATCGATGGAAATCACTTGGCCGCTGTCTGTGCTGGGATTGCCTCAAGGAACTGCTCCGTGACCAGCCGCTCCATCACCTGGTCGTCACCCTATCTTTGCTGCAGCCAACGTGTTGCTGCATCCCGGAGCTGCTGCCCAAGCACCAACTGAGGGGTCAACTGTCACAAGACAAAGTGCCCGGAACAGGCGTCGCTGGTCCTCGGCAGTGCATCAAGTATGGTCCAGCACCGCCCTCTTCATTTTCACCCATGCTGCGTGCCTCAAATCCCCGGGTCAAACCAAATTTAAGCGGATCATGGACTGCTCGCCACCCGAATCCACCGTTGGCCGGCCTGTACTCCCTTGTATCCTTACCAGAATACAGTATGTCTCACCCAGGCCGGGGAAGGGCGCTGGAGAACCAACAACCTGGATCACCTGTCTCACCTCCAGCACACCTGCCCAGTCGTTTGAGGGGCCGTCTGCGCGGGAAGCACTGTATCCGCAGCAGCCGGGATCTGCAAGGAAGCACAATAAAAAGAGTCAGTTGCTCGGCGCCAGGGCTGAGCGCGTTGGGTCCTGTGTGGACAAAAAATAAACAGAGTCAGTTGCGCGGCGCCGCCTCCTTGCGAGGTGCTGGTGCTCTGCCAACACCTCCAGCACACCTGCCCAGAAGCTTCCCGTCTGCGCGGGAAGCACTGTATCCGCAGCAGCCAGAATCTGCAAGAAAGCACAATAAAAAGACTCAGTTGCTCGGCGCAGGGGATGAGCGCGTTTGGTCCTGTGTGGACAAAAAAGAAAGTCAGTTGCGCGCCGCCGCCTCCTTCCACAGCGTGCTCGATCTGTGTGGTGCTGATGCTCTGCTGCCTCCATGGTCTTTTCCCTTCGCGCCTGACGGTGCACTACCAGGTGGTCCTCGGCGAGCGTCACTGCTGCGGCCAGGTCTTGGGGCCTTTGGTAGCGGACCCAGGCCGCCGTCTGTGCTGGGATGGCCTCAAGGAACTGCTCTGTGATCAGCCGCTCCATCACCTGGTCGTCACCCTATCTTGGCTGCAGCCAACGTGTCGCCGCGTCCCGGAGCTGCTGCCCAAGCATGAACGGGGGATTCTAAGTCACCAGACGCAGCACCCGGAACCGGCGTCGGTGGTCTTCGACGGCGCATCTGGTCCGGTCATGCACCGCCCTCCTCAATTTTACCCGTGCTGCGTGCCTCGAATCCCCGGGTCAAACCATGTTTTAGTTGATCACAGACTGCTCTCAGCCCGAATCCAACGTTGCCCGGCGTATTCTTTCCTTGTTTTCCTTACCAGAATACAGTATGTTTCACCCGGCCGGGGGAGGGCGCTGGAGAGCCGACAACCCGGATAACCTGCTTCACCTCCACGCGTGGAGGTCCCTGACACACACGACCGGGCTGCCAACACCTCCAGCACACCTGCCCAGTCGTTTGAGGGCCGTCTGCGCAGGAAGCACTGTATCTGCAGCAGCCCGGATCAGCAAGGAAGCACAATAAAAAGAGTCAGTTGCTCGGGGCCGGGGCTGAGCGCGTTGGGTCCTGTGTGGACGAAAAAGAAACAGTCAGTTGCGCGCCACCGCCTCCTTCCACGGCGTTCTCGGTCTGCGCGGCTGGTGCTCAGCTGCCTCCATGGTCTTCTCCCTTCGCGCCTCGCGGTGCACTACCAGGTGGTCTTCGGCGAGCGTCACTGTTGCGGCCAGGTCGTGGGACAGATGGTAGCGGACCCAGGCCGCCGTCTGCGCTGGGATCGCCTCAAGGAACTGCTCCGTGACCAGCCGCTCCATCACCTGGTCGTCACCCTATCTTGGCTGCAGCCAACGTGCCGCCACATCCCGGAGCTGCTGCCCAAGCACGAACGGGGGGTGCTCCGTCACCAGACGCAGCGCCCGGAACTAACATCGGTGGTCCTCGGCTGTGCATCTAAACCGGTCAAGCACTGCCCTCCTCATTTTTACCCGTGCTGCGTGCCTCAAATCCCCGGTTAAAACCAGGTTTTAGTGGATCATGGACTGCTCGCAGCCCGGATCCACCTTGTATCGTTACCGGAATACAGTACATCTCACGCGGGACAGGGTAGGGCGCTGGATAACCAACAACCTGGATCACCTGTGTCACCTCCACACGTGGAGGTCCCTGACACACACGACCGGGCTGCCAACACCTCCAGCACACCTGCCCAGGCGTTTGAGGGGCCGTCTATGCAGGAAGCACTGTATCCGCAGCAGCCCGGATCTGCAAGGAAGCACAATAAAAAGAGTCAGTTGCTCGACACCGCCTCCTTCCACGGCGCGCTCGGTGCTCTGCGGCCTCCATGGTCTTCTCCCTTTTTTGCCTCGCAGTGCACTGCCAGGTGGTCCTCGGCGAGCATCACTGCTGCGGCAAAGTCTTGGGACAGGTGGTAGTGGACCTAGGCCGCCGTCTGTGCTGGGATCGCCTCCAGGAACTGCTCCATTACTAGCCACTCCATCACCTGGTCGTCGCCCTATCTTGGCTGCGGCCAACGTTCCGCCGCGTCCCAGAGCTGCTGCCCAAGCACGAACAGAGGGATCCTTCGTTACCATACGCAGCGCCCGGAAACGGCGTCGGTGGTCATTGGCAGTGCATCCGGTCAGGTCAAGCACCGCCCTCCTCATTTTCACCCATGCTGCGTCCCTCAAATCCCCGGATCAAACCAGGTTCTAGTGGATCATGGACTGCTCGCAGCCCGAATCCACCGTTGCCCGGCGTGTACTCCCTTGTATCATTACCGGAATACAGTATGTCTCAACCGGGCCGGGGAAGGACGCTGGAGAGCAGACAACCTGGATCACCTGTCTCACCTCCACCCGTGGAGGTCCTTGACACAACAGACTGGGCTGCCATCACCTCCAGCACACCTGCCCAGAAGCTTCCCGTCTGCGCGGGAAACACTGTATCCGCAGCAGCTGGGATCTGCAAAGATGCACAATAAGTCAGTTGCTCGGCACCGGGGCTGAGCGCATTGGGTCCTGCGTGGACAAAAAAGCAACAGTCAGTTGCGCAACGCTGCCTCCTTCCACGGCGTGCTCGGTCTGCGCGGTGCTGGTGCTCTGCTGCCTCCATGGTCTTCTCCCTTCGCGCCTCGCGGTGCACTGCCAGGTGGTCTCCGGCAAGCGTCACTGTTGCGGCCAGGTCTTGGGACAGGTGGTAGCGGACCCAGGCCGCCGTCTGCGCTGGGATCGCCTCAAGGAACTGCTCTGTGACCAGCCGCTCCGTCACCTGGTCGTCACCCTATCTTGGCTGCAGCCAACGTGCCTCCGCGTACCGGAGCTGCTGCCCAAGCACGGACGGGGGGTCATCCCTCTCCGGACGCAGCGCTCGGAACCGGCATCGGTGGTGCATCTGGTCCGGTCAAACACTGCCCTCCTCATTTTTACCCGTGCTGCATGCCTCAAATCCCCGGGTCAAACCAGGTTTTAGTGTATCATGGACTGCTCGCCGCCCGAATCCACTGTTGCCCAGCGTATACTTCCTTGTATCGTTACCGGAATACAGTACATCTCACGAGGGACGGGGAAGGGCGCTGGAGAGCCGACAACCTGGATCACCTGTGTCACCTCCACGCGTGGAGGTCCCTGACACACACGACCGGGCTGCCAACACCTCCAGCACACCTGCCCGGGCGTTTGAGGGACCGTCTGCGCAGGAAGCACTGTATCCGCAGCAGCCCGGATCTGCAAGGAAGCACAATAAAAAGAGTCAATTGCTCGGCACCAGGGCTGAGCGCGTTGGGTCCTGTGTGGAAAACAAGAAACAGAGTCAGTTGCGCGGCGCCGCCTCCTTCCACGGCGCACTCGGTCTGCGCGGTGCTGGGCGCTCTGCTGCCTCCATGGTCTTTTCCCTTCGCGCCTCGCGGTGCACTGCCAGGTGGTCCTCGGCGAACGTCACTGCTGCGGCCAGGTCTTGGGACAGGTTGTAGTGGACCCAGGCTGCCGTCCGCGCTTTGATCGCCTCCAGGAACTGCTTCGTGACCAGCTGCTCCATCACCTGGTCGTCGCCCTATCTTGGCTGTAGCCAACGTGTCGCCGCGTCCCGGAGCTGCAGCCAAAGCACAAACGGGGGGCTCTCCGTCACCAGACGCAACACCCGGAACTGCCGTCGGTGGTCCTCGTCGGTGCATCCGGTCCGGTCCAGCACCACCCTCCTCATTTTTACCCGTGCTGCGTGCCTCAAATCCCCGGGTCGAACCATGTTCTAGTGGATGATGGACTGTTCGCAGCCCAAATCCACCACTGCCGGGCGCGTACTACCTTGTATTCCTTACCAGAATACAGTACGTCTCACCCGGGCCTGGGGACGGCCCTGAAGAGCAGACAACCCAGATCACCTGCCTCACCTCCACACGTGGAGGTCCCTGACACACACGACTGGGCTGCCAACACCTCCAGCACGCCTGCCCAGGCGTTTGAGGGGCCGTCTGCGTGGGAAGCACTGTATCCACAGCAGCCGGGATCTGCAAAGATGCACAATAAAAAGAGTCAGTTGCTCGGCGCCAGGGCTGGGCGCGTTGGGTCCTGTGTGGACAAAAAAGAAACTGAGACAGCTACGCGTCGCCGCCTCCTCCCACAGCACGCTCGGCCTGCGTGGTGCTGGGCGCGCTGCTGCCTCCATGGTCTTGTCCCTTCGTGGCTCACAGTGCACTGCCACTTGGTCCTCGGCGAGCTTCACTGCTGCGGTCAGGTCTTGGGGCCTCTGGTAACGGACCAGGTTGCCGTCTGTGCTGGGATCGCCTACAGGAACTTCTCCGTGACCAGCAGCTCCATCACCTGGTCGTTGCCCTATTTTGGCTGCAGCCAACGTGTCACCACGTCCCGGAGCTGCTGCCCGAACATGAACGGGCAGTCCACCGTCACCAGATCCAGCGCACGGAACCGGCGTCGGTGGTCCGGTCCATCACCGTCCTCCTCAGGTCCGGGAAGTGCATGTGGGAGCCCGCCGGTAGGCTAAGCGCTGCCCACTGCGCCTCCCTCCCGCCAGCAGTGGCAGTAGGCACACCCCCCATTCTTCTTTAGGCCACCCGCATGCTGCGGCCGTGGCCGCAAAAATGTCAATTAAGGCGTGGGGTCCTCTTTTCCCCCCCATACGCTGCATGGAGACGGCCGCAGATGTTGTCCGCCATCACTTGCATGATTAGGCTTTGCTGGGCCACCTGCTGTTGGACCGCCTTCAGCTGTCGATGGGTGTACGCCGTCACCTTCGCGAGGACCCGCGCCAATGCTACAAGGGGGTCGGACTCCGTCATCTTTGCTTAAGCTCGTTGGGCGCCAAAATGTGGAGGTTGCCCTCCTATGGGTTCCCCGAACACAAAGATTCGTCTTGTGAGCCCGGCAGTCTGAGGTAACAGTCTTTTATTGTCATGCAAGGATTGCTTTCCAGCAATATATTTTTCAGTCCAGCGTGTCTTTATAGGGCTCCAACTCCCACCCTGTGTCTTGTACTGGATGCTGCTAATTAAGGTGACCGGTGATTAGATAACAAGCCCACCTGGGCCATCTACTCACCTGTAGATGTCTTCGAGGTCGGTAATTGCACACCCCGTTCCGCAGCAGGCCCGCAGGCCATGCCCCACTCCACAGTTTGGTATCCTGGAGCATTCAAAGTTCCTTTCACTGGAACTAAGGGGCGAAGCCCAACTCCTGCAAAAACAACCCCACACCATAATTCCTCCTCCACTAAATTTCACACTCAGCACAATGCGGTCTGAAATGTACCGTGCTCCTGGCAAACTCCAAACCCAGACTCTTCCATCAGCTTACCAGATGGAAAAGCGTCATTCATCACACCAGAGATGGCGTCTCCACTGCTCTAGAGTCCAGTGGCGACTTGCTTTACACCACTGCATCCCATGCTTTGCATTGGACTTGGTGATGTATGGCTTAGATACAACTGGTCGGCCATGCAAACCCATTCCTTGAAGATCTCTGCGTACCGTACGTGGGCTAATTGGAAGGTCACATGTTTGGAGCTCTGTAGCAACTGACTGTGCAGAAAGTCTTTGCACTATGCGCTTCAGCATCCGCTGACCCCCCTCTGTCAGTTTACGTGACCTACCACTTGGTGGCTGAGTTGCTGTTGTTCCCAAACTCTTTACTTTTCTTATATTAAATCCAACAATTGACTTTAGAATATTTAGGAGCAAGGAAATTTCACGACTGGCTTTGTTGCACAGGTGGCATCCTACGACAGTTGCACGCTGCAAACTACTGAGCTCCTGAGAGCGGCCCATTCTTTAACAAATGTTTGTAGAAACAGTGCTTGATTTTATACACCTGTGGCCAGGCCAAGTGATTAGGACACCTGACTCTCATCAGTTGGATGGTTGGCCAAATACTTTTGGCAATATAGTATATATACACACCAAACATTATGTTAAATGTTTACATCATTTTACATTCACATTCTCTCTCTCCATGATTGGGATAAAACACATTTTGAGTTCTGTTTGTCATGCTATTCTTTCCATCCATCCATCCATCCATTTTCTACCGCTTATTCCCTTTCGGGGTCACGGGGGGTGCTGGCGCCTATCTCAGCTACAATCGGGCGGAAGGCAGGGTACACCCTGGACAAGTCGCCACCTCATCGCAGGGCCAACACAGATAGACAGACAACATTCACACTCACATTCACACACTAGGGCCAATTTTAGTGTTGCCAATCAACCTATCCCCAGATGCATGTCTTTGGAAGTGGTTCCAGACCACAGCAAAGTAACACCTAATCAAAGCATGCTTTATTCTGTGTGAGAGAGTTTTTTAAAGTTGAGCACATCATCAAGCTACCCCTATAGAATATATTGTGGTCTTTGAAAAAATGATTTTCTGCAGCCTATTCCATCGCTTCTGCCTTTGGCATAGCCGAAATGAGATTAACGGTTTTAAAGAACTTTGTTTTTAGATAGTCTTTGAAAAGTGTTTCTTTACCACCATGGCCGCCTAAAAAAGGCAGTGATGACAAAAAAGTCTGGAACTAGTCATAGAAAAGTATCTTAAGCGCAGTAATTATGACTAAATAGGTAAATCTGTATTTTAATGTGTGCTTTAATTTCTTAACAGTTTATTTAAGAAACATATGCTCTATTATTCTTTATTATTAATTTAGTTAGAATTTATTTTGTCCAAGGTGTACCCTGCCTTCTGCCCGATTGTAGCTGAGATAGGCACCAGCGCCCCCTGTGACCCAAAAGGTGATAAGCGGTAGAAAATGGATGGATGGATGTATTTAAATTTTAATTATCAGTTCGAATTAGTCCAATCTTTTGCAGTATATTTGATTAGTATTTATTTGTTTAATCAGCCTGACCTAAGCCTTGCTGATAATCTTTGTGATTAACACATGGTTCATAATCATTTGACAAGGTCTATCCTTTTAAACTGTCAGTAAGTTAGATTTATTTATACAATAATTGAATGCGATTAAAATAAATAGTAAGATTACCATCCATCCATTTTCTTCCGCTTATTGGAGGCTAGGTCGCGGTGTCAGCCGCCTAAGCAGAAAAGCCCAGACTTCCCTCTCCCCAGCCACTGTGTCTAGCTGCCCCCGGAGTATCCCGAGGTGTTCTCAGGCCAACTGGGAGACACAATGTACTGGGTCTTCCCCGGGGTCTCCTACCGACCGGACTTGCCCTTGACACCCCCCCAGGGAGGCGTCCAGGAGGCTTCTTGATTAGATTCCTGTACCATCTGAGTCCTTTCGATGTGGAGGAGCAGTGGCTCTGAGCTCCTCCCGAATGACAGAGCTTCTCGCACTCCCTCTAAGGGAGAGCTGCGCCACCTGACGGAGAGTTGGAGTTGCAAAACGCGCAAACTCCAAGAACACCACCAAGCTGGATGACACTGGGAATGGCCAAGATAGTAGGTGGTAAAATACTCAAAGCGTACAAATTATTTGGCGTGGAAAGGCGAGGAGTGGAATCGAAGAGTGCCATCCAGCTGTGAAGGTGCTGCTTAAGTAGCACCAAGGAAAATTGGAAGCAGCTGTGCATGTCTCATAACACCACCCACGAGGGGAACACAGGAACTCACAAGATGGTCAGCAGGCGGTGGAAGAAGTAAGAGACGAACAAACGCGAGGCTCGACGATTATGATTGGCAAACACGTCTTGTCACCCAAATGCTGTTGCGTTATCACACTAAATAAAACTTCCTGGTCGATTCGTAAGAACCGCATGAATTTGGATTGGTTTCTGAGCCACAGGTTGGCAAGACCTGCACCAAAGCATATTTTTATTCAGTCAGTGATTTGTTAATTTAACAATTTGTACAATGAGACGATTGTAAATTAAGTTGTTATGAGATACGAGCTTGATTTATAATTAAATTCCATTCAGTTTTATCAATGGTCAAGGTGGCATCTTTAACCAATGTCTTGCTTTTATTTGTTAAAGGCTTAAATATTGACCCTCTCCTCGTTTTTAGGGACGCTTTTTCAATCTTGAAGTAAATCGCTTACCTCACTCCCCTTTCGAACCATCAGTCTTCCCTGGCCAGAACATGGAAACCCTGCTGTTTCTCTTTGGATTCTGCACCATGCTCTCGGACTAGATCGCTCCTAAGTCTGTGAGCATGAACTGATTAATTCTGCATGGATGAGAGGCCCAATATCTTCTACTTTGTATCAATGGTCAAGCTGGCATCTTTAACCAATGTCTTGTTCTTACTTGTTAAAGGCTTAATTATTGACTTTCTTAGGAAGGGTTGAAAGGCCAGCATTGCATCTGGAGGACATGTCATGTTGCAGACCCCCTCCTTGTTTTTTAGGGACACTTTTTCAATCTCAAAGTAGAACGCTTACCTCACTCCCCTTTCGAAACCATCAGTCTTCCCTGGCCTGAACATGGAAACCCTGCTGTTTCTCTTTGGATTCTGCACCATGCTCTCGGACAAGATCGCTCCTAAGTCTGTGAGCATGAACTGATTAATTCTGCATGGATGAGAGGCCCAATATCTTCTATCTTGTATCAATGGTCAAGCTGGCATCTTTAACCAATGTCTTGTTCTTACTTGTTAAAGGCTTAATTATTGACTTTCTTAGGAAGGGTTGAAAGGCCAGCATTGCATCTGGAGGACAGGTCATGTTGCAGACCCCCTCCTTGTTTTTTAGGGACACTTTTTCAATCTCAAAGTAGAACGCTTACCTCACTCCCCTTTCGAAACCATCAGTCTTCCCTGGCCAGAACATGGAAAACTTGCTGCTTCTCTTTGGATCCTGCACCATGAATTCTGCATGGGTGAGAGGCCCAACGTCGTCTTAGGCAATCTGAACGAAACTGTTAGACCTATCGTTGCAACAACTAGCATGGTACTGTAAGAAATCAATAATTCAAAATTCATAAGGAGTTCTTTTTCTCAAGCAACGTGAATAAACAAAAAACAATAAATGTGGATTAAAAGGATACATGCACTGTATGAGGGATTTAAGTTGCCTCGTTGTTGATTTGTATGCCCAAAGTTTCGTTACATGATCTAATTAATTGATGAATTCACTTTTCCGTCCTCTTCAAGCCCCACATTAATCTCTCTGGATGAAACATAAAAAAATCTCCCATTACAAGGATAATTAATGCTCCTTACCGCGAAAGAGGTATTAATTCAATTTAACTGCCCTGCCTGGTACGGAGTAAGCTGCTATAATAAACCTATCTTGAAATGAAGGCAGTCAATTAATCAAACGGGGAATTAGGAATTCGGCAAACCGAACCTGAGTGAGTCCCAAAAAAATGAATTTGTGGTAGATGAAGCAGAAAGGAAACACGTGGAAGGAGGACAGAGCCGCAGGGAGAAGGAGAAGTGAACGTTTAGAAGGCTGACCTTCCCCTGGGAACAACCCAACACTCGACCTCAGACGATGTGGTAGAGAAAGAAAGTAAACCGAGGGCACAGACCTGCGCTCCTCTTCCCATGTTGATTTCCCAGGCTGCTCTTTGACCATGCACATAGCTCTCCGTCCTCTTAACAACACACTGCTGTAAACCCCAGACCGGGTGCTGTGGGTAATGCACCGATGTATCATCTTTTACTGCACGCCAGAGGGTCTCCGGCCATTTTCACCACATGGAGCCACTTTGACAAAACAAATGCAACTCTTTTTTTTTTGGAGTCTCTGACAGCTTAAAACACATTAAGTTGTATTGAAAGTCCACCTGGTGGTGATTGCATAGAACAGGGTGTCAAACTTGTTTTCATTGAGGCCCACAGTTATGGCTCCCTTTCTGTAACACGAATATATATGAATATTCATGTATAATCGCCTTAATTTATTATTACACAATTGCCTAAACATTATTATCATGGTATCGTATTTTCCGGACCATAGGGCACACCAGATTACAGTATAAGGTGCACTGCAGATTAGTGGTTTACTTTCTATCTTTTTTCACATATAAGGCGCACCGGATTATAGGGCGCATAAAAGGAGTCATATTTTTTTTCTAAATGTGAAATACTTCCTGTGGTCTACATCAGTGGTTCTCAACCTTTTTTCAGTGAAGTACCCCCTAATCAGAGCAAAGCCTTTTTGGTTGAAAAAAAGAGATAAAGATGTAAAATACAGCACTATGTCATCAGTTTCTGATTTATTAAATTGTATAACAGTGCAACATATTGCTCATTTGTTGTGGTCGTTCTTGAACTATTTGGAAAAAAAGACATAAAAATAACTAAAAACTTGTTGAAAAATAAACAAGTGATTCAATTATACATAAATATTTCTACACATAGAAGTAATCATCAACTTAAAGTGCCCTCTTTGGGGATTGTAATAGAGATCCATCTGGATTCATCAACTTCATTCTAAACATTTCTTCACAAAAAAAGAAATCTTTAACATCAATATTTATGGAACATGTCCACAAAAAATCTAGCTGTCAACACTGAATATTGCGTTGTTGCATTTCTTTTTACAGTTTATGAACTTACATTCATATTTTGTTGAAGTATTATTCAATAAATATATTTATGAATTATTTCTGAATGGTTGTTATTTTTAAAATATTTTTAAAAAATCTCACGTACCCTTTGGCATACCTTCAAGTACCCCCAGGGGTACGCGTACCCCCATTTGAGAACCACTACCCTAGTGTATCGAAAGTACAAAGCTGTTGATTGAAGGAATACAAGCAGAGCGTGGATACTCAAGACTTTTGTGATTTTGGACTAAATCGCAAACTGGACAGCATCTTGGAGACGCCGTCCGCCCTGCATGGCGAAGTATGATGAATTTGAGGACCAGAAATAGACAAAGTGAAAAGATTAAAGTTTGTTTTCGCTCGCTCAAACTGTTGTTATTTTTAGAATATTTAAAAA
>NC_084638.1:9843171-9898171 GCF_033978795.1 Nerophis ophidion
CTTCCCGTCAAAAGCCTAAAAGACTGATCGTACAGTTCCTGTCTTCACAATAAAAGCGCCGCTCCATCGCGCCTGCGTTAACAAAATAAGAGTCTCCGAAGGCCAGCGCAAACAAGCTAGCAAGCTACGGAGTTTACCGCCAATGTATTTCTTGTAAAGTGTATAAAAACGAATATGGAAGCTGGACAAATAAGATGCCAAAAACCAACGACTTTCATGTGGTATTAGACAGAAAAGAGGAACTTTTTTTCTCCTCCATTTGAAAACGTGAACGTCTGATTCCAATCATTGCAAGTCATCAGAATCAGGTAATACACCAAATTATATTCTTGTCTTCATGAAAGATGGGAATCTGTATGTTAAACATGCATGTATATTCATTAAAACACCTTTAACATGTGAACAAAAACAGCAAAATAAATAAATATAAATTATATACTGTATATGTAAATGTATGTATATATATATATATATATATATATATGTATATATATATATATATATATATATATATATATATATATATATATATATATATATATATATATATATATATGATATGTGTGTGTATGAATGATTTGTGTGTGTATAAATGATATGTGTTTGTATGTATATATGAGGTAGATCACCTCGACTTGGTCATTTATTAAGTAATTGATTAACGTTGAAAAACTTATTGGGGTGTTACCATTAAGTGGTCAATTGTACGGAATATGTACTGTACTGTACAATCTGCTAATACATGTTTTAATCAATCAATCAATCAATCAAATCAATGAATGCCTACTGAGGCTATAGTGCTGTTAAGTTATTGTGGCTCAATGTGCCATTTTTTTTATTTTATTTAAAATGTAATCGAGGCGAGACGTAACAAACGCATGGATAATGATCTCAGCGTCTTTAGTGGACAGAATGGAGCGAATTTTAGCGATATTACGGAGATGGAAGAAGGCCGTTTTAGTAACGCTTTTAATGTGTGACTCAAAGGAGAGAGTTGGGTCGAAGACAATACCCAGATTCTTTAGCGTGTCGCCTTGTTTAATTGTCAAATGTTAGAGTTGTATTATTAAATAGAGTTCGGTGTCTAGCAGGACCGATAATCAGCATTTCCGTTTTTTTGGCGTTCAGTTGCAAAAAGTTAGCGGACATCCATTGTTTAATTTCATTAAGACACGCCTCCAGCTGACTACAATCCGGCATGTTGGTCAGCTTTAATATTATATATTAAATAATAGTACATATTGTACCATATGTCCCGGCAAGAAATCTGCGTTCAAAGGACTCCGGCTTATTAGTGATCCCCAAAGCCCAAAAAAAGTCTGCGGGCTGTAGAGCTTTTTCATTTCGGGCTCCAGTACTCTGGAATGCCCTCCCGGTAACAGTTCGAGATGCTACCTCAGTAGAAGCATTTAAGTCTCACCTTAAAACTCATTTGTATACTCTAGCCTTTAAATGGACTCCCTTTTTAGACCAGTTGATCTGCCGTTTCTTTTCTTTTTCTTCTATGTCCCACTCTCCTTTGTGGAGGGAGTCCGGTCCGATCCGGTGGCCATGTACTGCTCGCCTGTGTATCGGCTGGGGACATCTCTGCGCTGCTGATCAGCCTCCGCTTGGGATGGTTTCCTGCTGGCTCCGCTGTGAACGGGACTCTCGCTGCTGTGTTGGATCCGCTTTGGACTGGACTCTCGCGACTGTGTTGGATCCATTATGGATTGATCTTTCACAGTATCATGTTCTCATAGTCATCATTGTCACCGATGTCCCACTGGGTCATCATTGTCACCGACGTCCCACTGGGTCATCATTGTCACCGATGTCCCACTGGGTGTGAGTTTTCCTTGCCCTTATGTGGGCCTACCGAGGATGTCGTAGTGGTTTGTGCAGCCCTTTGAGACACTAGTGATTTAGGGCTATATAAGTAAACATTGATTGATTGATTGATTGATTGATAGTTGCTTAAGATATATTCCTGGCTCTGAATTTGCTCATTGCTATTTTTATGTTTTTGTGCATTATTTTTTGCCGTAATCAGGTTACTCATCAGTTACTCAGTACTAGTAGTTTTTTCACAACATTTTACTTTTACTCAAGTAAATATTTGGGTGACTACTCCTTACTTTTACTTGAGTAATACATCTCTAAAGTAACAGTACTCTTACTTGAGTACAATTTCTGGCTACTCTACCCACCTCTGCCCCTGCGTTAGTGGAAAAGCGGCAAATGAGTGAAAGCGACAGAGACGTTGCCATGGAGACGAGGGTTTTCTTATGTTCCTGGCTGCAGTCGCACCGCGACACCTGTCCGTCAGTAATAACAGTCCCCGATAACCTGGACCAATACAAACCGTTATTTGTTTTTTTAAATTGTTTAATTTGCATCGCCTCACACGGTGAACACTACATATATTTCTATATGACGCCGGATAACACTCCGGGAGCCCTAACTTTTTTGCGCTCGCTATCCCAGTATTTCCCCGGCTATTATACGCCGACCACCGTGTTGCTGCCGGGAGGAAAAGCGGAACGACACACGTTGCAGAAATACAATATTTCTCTGTGCGTGGGCTAAATACAAATATATTCCACAACCCCAAACATGTCTTTTTCAAAGCCTGCAGTGAAGAGGAAGGTTAGTGATGAGCAAAGACAATTCCAGCAAAAGTGAGAGATGCAATATATCTTTGTAGAGCACAGGGCCACCCCGCCCGATGTGTCTTATTTGCACAGAGAAAGTTGCGGTGCACAAGGGACACAATTTGAAACATCATCATACAACTAGACACGCTGAGGAGTATGCACAATTTTTTTAAAGAAATCGTTTCTTGCGGCCCAGACTCTGCGTCCAGTGGCCCCCGGTAAATTGAGTTTGAGACCCCTGCTTTAAAGCATAAGCAAGCATGCATCAAAACAGCTCTCGTCTCAAAGTAGGTGTACTGTCACCACCTGTCACATCACACCCTGACTTATTTTGAGTTTTTTGCTCTTTTCCTGTGTGTAGTATTTTACTTCATGTCTTGTGCTCCTATTTTGGTGTCTTTTTCTCTTTTTTTGGTAGTCGTTTCATGTCTTCCTTTGAGCGATATTTCCCGCATCTACTTTGTTTTAGCAATCAAGACTTGTTCAGTTGTTTTTATCCTTCTTTGTGGGGACATTGGGATTGTCATGTCGTGTTTGGATGTACATGGTGGACGTCGTCTCTGCTCCACAGTAAGTCTTTGCTGTCGTCCAGCATTCTGTCTTTGCTTACTTTGCAGCCAGTTCAGGTCTACTTTCGTTCTGCATGGCCTTCCCAAAGCTTCAATGCCTTTTCCTAGGGGTCCTCATTTCGTGTTCGGATGTACATGATGGACGTCGTCTTTGCTCCACAGTAAGTCTTTGCTGTCGTCCAGCATTCTGTTTTTGCTTACTTTGCAGTCAGTTCAGGTCTACTTTCGTTCTGCACAGCCTTCCCTAAGCTTCAATGCCTTTTCTAAATGGTCCTCACCTTTTGTTCATTTTTGAGTTAAGCATTAGACAAGCTGTTTGATATTAACAAAGCAATTAGCTAGCAGCTGCCACCTACTGATATGGAAGAGTATTACAGGGTTACTCGGCCGAGCGCTAGACAGCACCAACACTCAACACATACCTTGCAGACGATAATTAATGGTTTGCAAATTAGAAATGAGATAATCTCGAACGGCACACAAGCGCTATATCGATCTAATCCAGGGCTGTCAAACTCATTTTAGATGGGGGGCCACATGGAGAAAAATCTACTCCCAAGTGGGCCGGACTGGTAAAATCACGGCACGATAACTTAAAAATAAAGACAACTTCAGATTGTTTTCTTTGTTTAGAAATAGAACAAGCACATTCTGAAAATTTACAAATCATAATGTTGTTGGGGTTTTTTACACTTATATGTTGCGGTTAATAGTATTCTATTTCTTATTTATACTTTCTAAATAAATTATGTGGTAATGTTCATCAGTCAACTGGTGATAATTATCAATCTGTCAAGATAAAAAAATAATATCCAAATCAAATTATAGGATGTTATTTATGTAGTTTGCTCATTTTCCTCGACTGGTGCACTAACGCCATGTTTTTTTTTACATATGTAGCAAACAATACAAAGAATTGTGCTTGCGACATCTAGTGGACACATTTAGAACAGCAGTTTTTTTCATTAAAAAAATTTGGCTAATTTTTATACTTAGCAAACTCATTTCGCGGGCCAAGTAAAACCTGTTTGCGCGCCTGATCCGGACACCCCTGATCTATTCCATTGTTATTATTATGAATTACTGCATTTTTCAGCTGATTTATTATGCTGCATAAAAGACTTGCTATGTCTTCCTGCAGCTCGGAGAAACACCCAAGTAATGTAAGAAATGGGACGGCGTGGCGCAGTGGGAGAGTGGCCGTGCGCAACCCGAGGGTCACTGGTTCAAATCCCACCTAGAACCAACCTCGTCACGTCCGTTGTGTCCTGAGCAAGACACTTCACCCTTGCTCCTGATGGGTGCTGGTTGGCGCCTTGCATGGCAGCTCCCTCCATCAGTGTGTGAATGTGTGTGTGAATGGGTAAATGTGGAAGTAGTGTCAAAGCGCTTTGAGTACCTTGAAGGTAGAAAAGCGCTATACAAGTACAACCCATTTATCATTTAAATGTTTCCGAGTTTTGACTTAACCTTTTCACTCCTAATTTGTGTCTGAAGGGAGTAATTTGTGCTCCGATTAAACAAATATATCTTGCAGATCAGCAGCCATGACCTCACAGATGCGCTGGACCATGAATAGGAACAAAGTCCTCCAGTCAAATGCCAAAAGCTTGGGGAAAAAAATAAGAAAAAGGCACATGGAAGACTTGAGGCTGTCGGAGCGGCATAGCTCTACTTAGGATACAGTTGTAGTCTGCAGTGCATCTTCATTATATAAACCTCCTTTTTGCTTTGGGCACCTCAGTCAGCCGCGTCCCCAGCAGGTATGTGTCGTCTGCAAAATGTCTCATCTATCACACCCACTCAATCTCACTCTGACTCATCTTCTGCCCCACGACCTCACTATCACTGCTCAATCCAAGCACGCCTCCTCACATTGAAAAAAAAAACATTGAAAAGAAACCTTTTATGAACCGGAGAAGGGCGGGAAAAAAAAACCCACTCACGCACATCTGTGCCGAGCAGCGCCCAGGATGGAGCAGAAGGAATCTTGTCAAGTGTCTGCTGCTTGGTTGCGTCATATCCCTCCTTTTTTAAAAAGGGTGAATAGATAGGCGGCAAGCACATAAGCGCTTCCTGGGAAAAGGGAGGCTGAAACTTTTATTGCTTTGCTCAATCACTTGGAGACACACAAGTAGCTTATATGAGATCAAAACGGTTTTGAAAGCAGGCTCTGCCTTCCCCTCATATGAACTCGTCAGCTAAAGCACAATTTGATTCCACTACAGTCATGGTCATCAGACCGCTTCTGGATGCTGGTTTTACCGCATTGTAAGGGTGGTCTTCTAAAGCTTTAGTAAATCTTGATGGTCCTTACTCAATTTATATGTCATCTGAAAGAACTTGGTATTGACCAGTGACTTTTATTCCCCGAGAGGAAGACTGGTCAGACGCAACACCACCCATTTAAATGATGAGAATCAGGTGTCCTAATAACTTAGCCCAACTACAAGTGTATAAAATCAAGCACTTAGGCATGGAGACTGTTTCTACAAAGAAAGAATGGGATTTCTTGGCGTGGAACTGTCATAGGATGCCACCTGTGCAACAAATCCAGTCGTGACATTTCCTCGCTCCTTAATATTTCAAAGTCATGGTGCAAAGACTTTCTGCACAGTCAGTTGCTACAGAGCTCCAAACTTCATGTGACATTCCAGTTAGCCCACGTACAGTACGCAGGGAGCTTCATGGAATGGGTTTCCATGGCCGAGCAGCTGCATCTAAGCCATACATCACCAAGTCCAATGCAAAGCTTGGGATGCAGTGGTGTAAAGCACATCGCCACTGGACTCTAGAGCAGTGAAACGCGTTCTCTGGTGTGATGAATCACACTTTTCCATCTGGCAATCTGACGGACGAGTCTTGGTTTGGAGGTTGCCAGAAGAACGGTACATTTTGGACTGCATTGTGCATAGTGTGGGATTTGGTGGAGGAGGAATTATGGTGTGGGGTTGTTTTTCAGGAGTTGGGCTTGCCCCCTTAATTCCAGTGAAAGGAACTTTGAATGCTCCAGGACACCAAAACATTTTGGAAAATTCCATGCTCCTAACCTTGCGAGAACAGCAAGGTTAGGAGCATGGACTATGCACCAGTGCACAAAGTAAGGTCCATAAAGACATGGAAGACAGAGTCAGATGTAGATGAACTTGACTGGCCTGCACAGCGTCCTGACCCCACCCTGATAGAACACCTTATGGATGAATAAGAACGGCGACCATCAAGGAGGTGTAGCGGATTTTATAGACTAGGCTCCGTGCAAGAGTAAAACAACTTGCACGGAGCCTAGTCTATAAAATCCGCTACACCTCCTTGATACCGAAGTACATGTCAAATTACTTCCTTAACGTAAATGACTGCCATAACCACAACACCAGGGGGAGCTCCACAAACCACGTTAAACCCAGATTTCGATCTAACAAAGGTCTTAACTCATTCTCTTTCTATGCCACATCAATATGGAATGCACTCCCAACAGGTGTAAAAGTAAGTGCATCTCTATATTCCTTCAAAAGCGCTCTAAAACAACACCTCCAGGCAACTTCAACACTTTACTAATACCCTCCTCCATTCACATCCCATCTCCCCGGATTATAAACAACTCAAATGTACTTCTAATGTATATACTTGTTCTTATGCTATGTGAACTCACTATGTTCTCTGCTGGCTGTACATATCCTACTAAATAAGACCTACACTGTTTCAATGTCCACATTTCTCTGTTGATGACTGAAGTTCTGATATCAACCACCCCCCGGATTGTAAATAATGTAAATAATTCAATGTACATACTATGATGATTAACTTGTGTGATGACTGTATTATGTTGATAGTATATATTTGTACCATGAATTGATTAACGTGGACCCCGACTTAAACAAGTGGAAAAACTTATTGGGGTGTTACCATTTAGTGGTCAATTGTACGGAATATGTACTGTACTGTGCAATCTACTAATAAAAGTATCAATCAATCAATCAATCAATCAATCAATCGACTAAGAGCCAGGCCTTATCGACCAACATCAGTGTGTGACCTCACCAATGAGCTTTTGTAAGAATGGTGGAAAATTCCTATAAACACACTCGGCAACCTTGTGGACAGCCCTTCCCGGAAGAGTTGAAGCTGTAATAGCTGCACATGGTCATATTGAACGCTATGGGTTAGGAATGGGATGGCACTTCAAGATCATATGTGAGTCAAGCCAGGTGGCCAAATACTTTTGGGAATAACCTATTCAGGACCATGATAACAGGACATCTGCTGATTGGAGCAAGCATTGCCCTAGTACAGTGGTTCTCAACCTTTTTTCAGTGATGTACCCCCTGTGAACATTTTTCTAATTCAAGTACCCCCTAATCAGAGCAAAGCGTTTTTGGTTGAAAAAAAAAAGATAAAAAAAGGAAAACACAGCACTATGTCATCAGTTTCTGATTTATTAAATTGTATAAAAGTGCAAAATATTGCTCATTTGTAGTGGTTTTTCTTGAACTATTTGGAAAAAAGATATAAAAATAACAAAAAACTTGTTGAAAAATAAACAAGTGATTCAATTATAAATAAAGATTTCTACACATAGAAGTAATCATCAACTTAAAGTGCCCTCTTTGGGGATTGTAATAGAGATCCATCTGGATTCATCAACTTAATTCTAAACATTTCTTCACAAAAAAAGAAATCTTTAACATCAATATTTATGGAACATGTCCACAAAAAATCTAGCTGTCAACACTGAATATTGCATTGTTGCATTTCTTTTTACAGTTTTTGAACTTACATTCACATTTTGTTGAAGTATTATTCAATAAATATATTTATGAATGATTTTTGAATGGTTGTTATTTCTAAAATATTTTTAAAAAATCTCACATACCCCTTGGCATACCTTTAAGTACCCCCAGGGGTACGCGTACCCCCATTTGAGAACCACTGCCCTAGTGTATCGAAAGTACAAAGTACCCCAAAGCTGCTGATTGAAGGAATACAAGCAGAGCGTGGATACTCAAGACTTTTGTGATTTTGGACTAACTCGCAAACTGGACAGCATCTCGGAGACGCCGTCCGCCCTGCATGGCGAAGTCTGATGAATTTGAGGACCAGAAAAAGACAAAGTGAAAAGTTTAAAGTTTGTTTTCGTTCGCTCAGACACTAACATTCTAATGTGGATTTATTTCAGCGGCTGCAAGCGAAGTGGTAAGGTTGTCCCCTGGAGGACGGTGCAGCAAAGACGCAACAAACTCCTTCCCTGTCAACAACACCCGGGGAGTTGAACTCTCTTTCACGGACATTAAGCTGTTGTTTGTTGACTTTTGTCGGCCTGACTGGCCGTTTTATTGAGCACACGCCACACAAACGTACCCCACGACGGCTTCATTCTTCGTGGTATGACAGAAAACGAGGCAGCACCCCTCGTGGCTGACAGATTTGGGCCAGATGCCATCCCCGACCCCCCTCGTCTAAAGTCTTGAATTGTATGTTGTAATATGTATATGTAAATGGGTTAGACTTGTTAAGTGCTTTTATACCTTCAAGGGTTTTGACACCATTTCCTCATTCACACACTGATGGCGGGTGCTGCCATGCAAGGCACCAGCCACGATCCATCAGGATCAAGGGTAACGTGTCTTGCTCAAGGACACAATGGACGTGACTAGGTTGGTCGAAGCTGGGGATTGAACCACGAACCCTCAGGTTGTTGCGCCACACCGTCCTGTGGGCATGGAGAGTATGCAGGCCATGCAAGACCTGGGATGTTTTCAACTTCCAGGAATTGTGTACAGATCCTTGCAACTTGGGGCCGTGCATTGTCATGGTGCAACGGGAGTTGACGGTCTCTTGGCATATGTGCTTGGTTAGAGGTTTTTTCCTGTTCTAGAATTAAAAGTTTAGTTTTCTCCTCCTCTATCCCCCAGATTTACGATTGTTTTTTTTAACAATACACACCCATTTGTTTCCATTCTGTCCACCCTGTAACTATGTGTTCTTGGACCGGTTTGGCCTGAAAACTGAATTTTCTTGTACTTTTCAAGTGCAATGACCATAAAGCCCCATCCATAATGTTACACTGTTTTAAGGAAACAGGTCAACCAGTCTGTCCCTGTAGCTCGCCCACAAGCTTATTGATTGGCTGACATGGTGCTGCAGTTTCTTGCTAACGTGACAATGACGGACAGCGTGCGGCGGCTGACTAATCGGCAGTCAGACGGATGCGGGCGGCGATACGGGTAACCCGCCAAACCGCAACATTAATCACCAGCAAGTAAAACAAAAGAAAAAAAAGTGGTGTGTGTGGATGATGGAATGGTTCGAACCATTCGTGATATTTTAACTTTAGTAGAAGCATTTAAGTCCCATCTTAAAACTCATTTGTATACACTAGCCTTTATATAGACCCCCTTTTAGACTAGTTGATCTGCCATCTCTTTTCTGCTCTGCCGTCTCTTTTCTGCTCTGCCCCCCTCTCCTGCGTGGAGAAGTTATTGGTTAACCACAGATGACGCGCTCGCTGTTCAAAGTCAGGACCGCTTATGGACCACTCATCTGTGCATCAGTTGGGGACGTCTCTGTGCTGCTGACCTGTCTCCACTCAAGATGATCCCCGGCTGGCCCCACTATGGACTGGACACTTACACCATTAACTAGATCCACTATGGACTGGACACTTACACCATTAACTAGATCCACTATGGACTGGACACTTACACCATTAACAAGATCCACTATGGACTGGACTCTCACACTATTAACTACATCCACTATGGCCTGGACTCTCACACTAAGAACTAGATCCACTATGGACTGGACACTTACACCATTAACTAGATCCACTATGGACTGGACACTTACACCATTAACTAGATCCACTATGGACTGGACACTTACACCATTAACAAGATCCACTATGGACTGGACACTTACACCATTAACTAGATCCACTATGGACTGGACACTTACACCATTAACGAGATCCACTATGGACTGGACACTTACAGCATTAACTAGATCCACTATGGACTGGACACTTACACCATTAACTAGATCCACTATGGACTGGACACTTACACCATTAACTAGATCCACTATGGACTGGACACTTACACCATTAACTAGATCCACTATGGACTGGACACTTACACCATTAACGAGATCCACTATGGACTGGACACTTGCACCATTAACAAGATCCACTATGGACTGGACACTTACACCATTAACGAGATCCACTATGGACTGGACACTTACACCATTAACGAGATCCACTATGGACTGGACACTTACACCATTAATGAGATCCACTATGGACTGGACACTTACACCATTAACTAGATCCACTATGGACTGGACACTTACACCATTAACTAGATCCACTATGGACTGGACACTTACACCATTAACAAGATCCACTATGGACTGGACACTTACACCATTAACAAGATCCACTATGGACTGGACTCTCACACTATTAACTAGATCCACTATGGCCTGGACACTTACACCATTAACGAGATCCACTATGGACTGGACACTTACACCATTAACGAGATCCACAATGGACTGGACTCTCACACTATTAACTAGATCCACTATGGCCTGGACACTTACACCATTAACTAGATCCACTATGGACTGGACACTTACACCATTAACAAGATCCACTATGGACTGGACATTTACACCATTAACGAGATCCACTATGGACTGGACTCTCACACTATTAACTAGATCCACTATGGCCTGGACACTTACACCATTAACAAGATCCACTATGGACTGGACACTTACACCATTAACGAGATCCACTATGGACTGGACACTTACACCATTAACAAGATCCACTATGGACTGGACACTTACACCATTAACGAGATCCACTATGGACTGGACACTTACACCATTAACAAGATCCACTATGGACTGGACACTTACACCATTAACGAGATCCACTATGGACTGGACACTTACACCATTAACTAGATCCACTATGGACTGGACACTTACACCATTAACGAGATCCACTATGGACTGGACACTTACACCATTAACTAGATCCACTATGGACTGGACACTTACACCATTAACAAGATCCCCTATGGCCTGGACACTTACACCATTAACTAGATCCACTATGGACTGGACACTTACACCATTAACAAGATCCACTATGGACTGGACACTTACACCATTAACAAGATCCACTATGGACTGGACACTTACACCATTAACGAGATCCACTATGGACTGGACACTTACACCATTAACTAGATCCACTATGGACTGGACACTTACACCATTAACAAGATCCACTATGGCCTGGACACTTACACCATTAACTAGATCCACTATGGACTGGACACTTACACCATTAACAAGATCCACTATGGACTGGACACTTACACCATTAACAAGATCCACTATGGCCTGGACTCTCACACTATTAACTAGATCCACTATGGCCTGGACACTTACACCATTAACAAGATCCACTATGGCCTGGACACTTACACCATTAACTAGATCCACTATGGACTGGACACTTACACCATTAACTAGATCCACTATGGACTGGACACTTACACCATTAATGAGATCCACTATGGACTGGACACTTACACCATTAACTAGATCCACTATGGACTGGACACTTACACCATTAATGAGATCCACTATGGACTGGACACTTACACCATTAATGAGATCCACTATGGACTGGACACTTACACCATTAACTAGATCCACTATGGACTGGACACTTACACCATTAACTAGATCCACTATGGACTGGACACTTACACCATTAATGAGATCCACTATGGCCTGGACACTTACACCATTAACTAGATCCACTATGGACTGGACACTTACACCATTAACGAGATCCACTATGGACTGGACACTTACACCATTAACGAGATCCACTATGGACTGGACACTTACACCATTAATGAGATCCACACCACATCCATTGCACCGGTCCATTGTCTTGAGTTTCCAATAATTTCTACAACTCTTATTTTTTGTTGATAGAGTGAGTTTAAAGTTTGCTTCTTTTATGGGTATGGGTCAAAAGTACAGATACAGCAATGAAGTGAAGTGAATTATATTTATGTAGCGCTTTTCTCAAGTGACTCAAAGCGCTTTACATAGTGACACCCAATATCCAAGTCACATTTAAACCAGTGTGAGTGGCACTGGGAGCAGGTGGGTAAAGTGTCTTGCCCAAGGACACAAGGGCAGTAACTAGGATGGCACAAGCGGGAATCGAACCTGCAACCCTCAAGTTGCTGGCACGGCCACTCTACCAACCGAGCTATGCCGCCCATGTTAGTTAATATTTGCTTACATGTCCCTTGGCAAGTTTCACTGCAATAAGGCGCTTTTGGTAGCCAAACACAAGCTTCTGCTTGAATTTTTGACCACTCCTCTTGACAAAATTGGTGCAGTTCAGCTAAATGTGTTGGTTTTCTGACATGGACTTGTTTCTTCAGCATTGTCCACACGTTTAAGTCAGGGTTTTAGAATGACCATTCTTCAAGCTTAATTCTAGCCTATTCCTTTACCACTTTTGACGTGTGTCTGGGGTCATTGTCCTGTTGCGCCCAAGACCCGACCTCCGGGATGATGATTTGAGTTTGTCCTGAAGAATTTGGAGGTAATCCCCCTTTTTCATTGTTCCGTTTACTGTCTGTAAAGCACCAGTTCCGTTGGCAGCAAAACAAGGCCACGGCAAAAATACTACCACCACCATGCTTGACGGTAGGAATAGTGTTCCTGGGATTAAAGGCCTCACCTTTTCTCCTCCAAAAATATTGCTGGGTATTGTGGCCAAACAGATCACTTCTTGTTTCATCTGACCACAAAACCTACCACAAAAAGGTTTTATCTTTGTCCATGTGAAGTCAGAAAAAATTGAGCTTTTTGGCCACAATTCCCAGCAATATGTTTGGAGGAGAAAAACTGAGGCCTTAAATCCCAGGAACACCACACCTACCGTCGAGCATGGTGGTCCGACCAGAAGCTTGTGGATGGCTACCAAAAGCGCCTTATTGCCGTAAAATCTGCCAAGGGACATGAAAGCAAATATTAACATTGCTGTATGTATACTTTTGACCCAGCAGATTTGCTCACATTTTCAATAGATTCATAAAAGAAGCAAACTTCATGAATATTTTTTGTGATCAAAAAGTATGTGCTCCAATCACTTTATCACCAAAAAAAAAAAAAAAATAATAAAAAGAGTTGTAGAAACGATTGGAAACTCAAGACAACCATGACGTTATGTTATTTACAGGTGTATGTAAACTTTTAACCACGGCTGTATGTCTCAGTTAAAAAACGTCATACGGAGAAATTATCTGTTAATTTAAGACTTGACCCCGAGTACTGCATGTTTGAGATTATCCATCCATCCATCCATCCTCTTCCGCTTATCCGAGGTCGGGTCGCGGGGGGCAGCAGCCTAAGCAGGGAAGCCCAGACTCCCCTCTCCCCAGCCACTTCGTCTAGCTCTTCCCGGGGGGATCCCGAGGCGTTCCCAGGCTAGCCGGGAGACATAGTCTTCCCAACGTGTCCTGGGTCTTCCCCGTGGCCTCCTACCGGTTGGACGTGCCCTAAACACCTCCCTAGGGAGGCGTTCGGGTGGCATCCTGACCAGATGCCCGAACCACCTCATCTGGCTCCTCTCCATGTGAAGGAGCAGCGGCTTTATTTTGAGTTCCTCCCGGATGGCAGAGCTTCTCACCCTATCTCTAAGGGAGAGCCCCGCCACACGGCGGAGGAAACTCATTTCGGCCGCTTGTACCCGTGCTCTTATCCTTTCGGTCATGACCCAAAGCTCATGACCATAGGTGAGGATGGGAACGTAGATCGACCGGTAAATTGAGAGCTTTGCCTTCCGGCTCAGCTCCTTCTTCACCACAAAGGATCGGTACAACGTCCGCATTACTGAAGACGTCGCACCGATCCGCCTGTCGATCTCACCATCCACTCTTCCCTCACTCGTGAACAAGACTCTAGGTACTTGAACTCCTCCACTTGGGGCAGGGTCTCCTCCCCAACCCGGATACGGCACTCCACCCTTTTCCGGGAGAGAACCATGGACTTGGATTTGGAGGTGCTGATTCTCATTCCGGTCGCTTCACACTCGGCTGCAAACCGATCCAGTGAGAGCTGAAGATCCCGGCCAGATGAAGCCAACACGACCACATCGTCTGCAAAAAGCAGAGACATAATCCCGCGGCCACCAAACCGGAACCCCTCAATACCTTGAGATTAGCTGGAATTAAACTGGACTGTGTTTTTCTAGGGGATATGGACTAGATGTGTCGAACTGTCCGTCTTTTAACTAATTTATACGTGGTTTGATAGTAGTTCATGTTTTAGAAGAAAACACTTCTTCGGCCACTTGTGGCTGATATAGCGCTGTACGGTATACCGGTATTAGTAAAGTATCGCAATACTAATTAATCATATTCGGTACTATACCGCCTCTAAAAAGTTCCGGCCCCCCGCCCTCCCCGTCGTGACATTGCTGGTTTACGAGCAAAGGAGCATGTTCGGCAGCGGACAATCACAGAGTACTACAAGCAGACACAGTGTGTAAACAGATAAAGGAGAACGGACGCATTTTGGCTTAAAAACCAAAGATA
Organism: Nerophis ophidion; assembly: GCF_033978795.1. Lineage (NCBI taxonomy): Eukaryota > Metazoa > Chordata > Actinopteri > Syngnathiformes > Syngnathidae > Nerophis > Nerophis ophidion. The sequence goes on from NC_084638.1 coordinate 9,858,019, forward strand.
AAGGTGAAACTATAACACTGAAACGCCCTCAAAAGTATCATGCCTGCAGGACAAAGAATAGCTAAACATGCTTCATTAAATAGCTCACCTGCGTCACAATGTAAACAAACCCTACACCAGACATCCACCGTAATGATACCAAGTACAGGAGTGTATGTAGTTGATACTACTATGATTAAATCACTATTTTGTGGCATCACACCATCTTTAGTTTTAAAAAAAATGTATATTATCTTTATAAACTCAGGAAATGCATCTCTGGACACATGAACACTTTGAATATGACCAATGTACGATAATGTGACGACTTGGTATCATCCGAAACTAATGTCAAGTATCAAAAAGAAGAACAAGTGCTTACATTTTAACAGAAGTGTAGATAGAACATGTTAAAAGAGAAAAAGTACCGTATTTTTTGGAGTGTAAGTCGTTCCGGAGTGTAAGTCGCACCTGCCGAAAATGCATAGTAAAAAAGGAAAAAATCATATATAAGTCGCACTGGAGTATAAGTCGCATTTTTCGGGGAAATTTATTTGATAAAACCCAACACCAAGAATAGACATTTGAAAGGCAATTTAAAATAAATGAATGGTGAACAACAGGCCGAATAAGTGCACGTTATATGAGGCATAAATAACAAACTGAGAAGGTGCCTGCTAGGTTAACCTAACATATTATGGTAAGAGTCATTCTAATAACTAACATAAAGAACATTTACCAAACAATCTTTCACTCCTAATCGCTAAATCCCATGAAATCTTATACGTCTAGTCCAGGGGTGTCAAACTCAAATACAGAGTGGGCCGAAATTTTAAACTGAACAAAGCCGCGGGCCAAGGGTTGAACAAATTAACCTTTTAATAGGGAACCAAACAAGTTTTGCATTGAATATTGAACAAGCAAGGCTTATATAACTTTATAGTGACATGCAAAATCAAGTTTCAAATAATATTAATAATAATTAAAAAATATCAATGGCATATCAAATAAAATTTTAATAAAAATTGAGTGCCTCTTTTCTATTTGCAGCCGTCTGGGGTAAATATCAACATTAACTTTTTCCTCAGGCTAATAATAAATTTAAAAATAAAATAACAATAATGAATAAATCAAACATTTAAACCTTGAAGTAGCAAGAGAAAATGCATGAATAAATCGTTAATAATTGCTCAGTTTGCTACACTGATTTGCTTTACCACTGAATATGGAACAAGCAATACTTATATAACTTAATAGTGCAAAATCAACTTTCAAACAAAAAAACAAAACATCAATGGTAAAATAAATACAATTTAAATAAAACATTTAATGCCTCTTTTCTATTTGCAGCCTTCTGAGGTAAATAAACATTACATTTTTCCACAGGCTAATAAACCTAAAATAAAATAACAATGAGATGAGTGGGGTTGGGGGCGGGGTTAGGTGCATATTGTAGTGTCCCGGAAGAGTTAGTGCTGCAAGGGGTTGTGGGTATTTGCTCTGTTGTGTCTATGTTGTGTTACGGTGCGGATGTTCTCCCGAAATGTGTTTGTCATTCTTGTTTGGTGTGGGTTCACAGTGCGGCGCATATTTGTAACAGTGTTAAAGTTGTTTATACGGCCACCCTCAGTCTGACCTGTATGGCTGTTGAGAAAGTATGCTGGCATTCACTTAAGTGTGTGTATAAGTCGCATATATTATGTGACTTGGCCGGCACGCTGTTTGTATGGAGGAAAAGCGGACGTGAAAACATATTGTAGACAACGCTAAAGGCAGTGCCTTTAGGCACGCCCCCAATATTGTTGTCCGGGTAGAAATCTGGAAAATCGGGAGGGTTGGCAAGTATGAGTATTAGTGGCGAATGCAGTGTTACAGCGGCTCTGCCGCTGTATAGTACCGGCGGGCCAGCTCTAATGTTAATTTGATATTGCCTCAAGAGCCAAATGAAATTGCACGGCGGGCCATATTTGGCCCGCGGGCCAGAGTTTGACACCCTTGGTCTAGTCTCTTACGTGAATGAGCTAAATAATATTATTTGATATTTTACGGTAATGTGTTAATAATAGTCCATCCTGAGTATAAGTCGCACCCCAGGCCAAACTATGAAAAAAATGCGACTTATAGTCCGAAAAATACTGTAAGCAGATATTAACAGTAAATTAACAAGTAGATTAATAATTCATTTTCTTACTGCTTCTCTTTAATCCATACATCCATTTTCTACCGCTTATTCCCTTTCGGGGTCGCGGGGGGCGCTGGCGCCTATCTCAGCTACAATCGGGCGGAAGGCAGGGTACACCCTGGACAAGTCGCCACATCAACACAGGGCCAACACAGATAGACAGACAACATTCACACTCACACACTAGGGCCAATTTAGTGTTGCCAATCAACCTATCCCCAGGTGCATGTCTTTGGAAGTGGGAGGAAACCGGAGTACCCGGAGGGAACCCACGCATTCACGGGGAGAACATGCAAACTCCACACAGAAAGATCCCGAGCCTGGATTTGAACCCAGGACTGCAGGAACTTCATATTGTGAGGCAGACGCACTAACCCCTCTGCCACCGTGAAGCCCTTTAATAATGTTGACAAAATAATTAGGTGTATAAATGACACAATATGTTACTGCATACGTCAGCAGACTAAGTAGGAGTCTTTGTTTGTTTACTTACTACTAAAAGACAAGTTGTCTAGTAAGATCACTATTTATATTTAAGGACTAAATTACAATAATAAACAAGTTTCATATACCCTAAGATTTTTTGTTGAAATAAAGCCAGCAATGCATTTTTTTGTGTTCCCCTTTATTTAAAAAAGTATCAAAATTCATTATCTCTGACCTACTTACAGTTTACCAGGTCTCAGCCTTGTTAAATGATACCAAACCTTGAGTTAATCGAAACGATTATTAAACACATAAAGAAGCGCACACACCAACATGCCAAACAAGGCTTAGGTCAGGCCGATTACAAAAATGAATATGAATCAAATACTGCGCAAACGAAGGGACTCATTAAAGAAAAAAAAAAAACAGTTCTAAAATAATCCTCTGGCTTTTCCCACGAGCATTGGATGCTTTGTTTCAAGACGGCTTCAGCGCTTCATTAGTGCGAGCACACATTCAGCCTTCGACACGGTTTCATTTCCCCCGTTGAGAAACATCCTTTTATGAAGTCTAAATTGTGCTCGCGTAAACACGTGGTCTTTTGGCGAGGAACCGCACCACTTTGGTCATCATATTTGTGCTTAAAAGAAACCTCTCCATGAGTTTAGTTCGGACTTCTTCTCATTGTTTGAGATCGGGATGCGTCAAAGTTGCACGACTGTAATGCAAACGTGTATTACAACTAAGTACCGCTGCGTTACTTATTTAAATCGTGGCCACAAATGCGGATTTGAGGCTCAGCTGTTCGACCATGCTCATAAACAATTTATGACGGAACTGTGGCTTATACATCTTAGAACCGCTTGTTGTTTTATTTACCTACTCAGTGGCCTAGTGGTTAGAGCATGGGTGTCAAACTCCGGCCCGCCGTGTTATTTAATTTGGCGCTTGAGGCAATATCAAATTAACATTAGAGCTGGCCCGCCGCTGTAACACCGCATTCACCACTAATACTCATACTCGTCAACCCTCCCGATTTTCCGGGGAGACTCCCGAAGTTCAGCGCCCCCCCCGAATTTCTCCCGATTTCCACCCGGACAATAATATTGGGGGCGGGCCGTAAAAGCACTGCCTTTGGCGTTCTCTACATGTCGCCACGTCCGCTTTTCCTCCATACAAACAGCGTGCCGGCCCACTCACATAATATATGCGGCTCATACGCACACAAAAGTGTATGCAAGGCATACTTGGTCAACAGCCATACAGGTCACACTGAGGGTGGCCGTATAAACAACTTTAACACTGTTACAAATATACGCCACACTGTGAACCCACAGCAAACAAGAATGACAAACACATTTCGGGAGAACATCCGCACCGTAACACAACATAAACACAACCGAAACAAATGCCCAGAACCCCTTGTATCACTAACTCTTCCGGGACGCTACAATATACACCCCCGCTACCACCAAACCCCGCCCCAACTCAAACCCGCCACCGAAAAGAGGCATTTAATTCGTATTTTTATTTTATTTGATATGCCATTGATATTTTTTAATTATCATTTTTTTAAACTCGATTTTGCATGTCACTATAAAGTTATATAAGCCTTGCTTGGTCAATATTCAATGCAAAACTTGTTTGGGTCCTATTAAAGGATTAATTTGTTGAACCTCGGCCCGCGGCTTCATTCAGTTTTAAATTTTGGCCCACTCTGTATTTGAGTTTGACACCCCTGGGTTAGAGTGTCCGTCCTGAGATCGGTAGGTCGTGAGTTCAAATCCCGGCCGAGTCATACCAAAGACTATAAAAATGGGATCCATTACCTCCCTGCTTGGCACTCAGCATTAAGGGTTGGAACTGGGGGTTAAATCACCATAAATGATTCCCGGGCGCGGCACCGCTGCTGCCCACTGCTCCCCTCACCTCCCAGGGGGGGACCAAGGGTGGTGGGCCAAATGCAGAGAGTAATTTCACCACATCTAGTATGTATGTGACAATCATTTGTACTTTAACTTTATTAGTGCACCGAAGTCAAGTCTTCATCTACAAGGGGTAGCTCATTTTGATAGATCTACTTACGGTCCCTTACAATTAATCGAACCGCGCATGCATTGTGTTTTTGATTAATCTCAGATGTTTCTCTTGTTTGTAAACAGCAGTTTATTCTGACGATAACAGACATATTTAACACCTCCAACATCCAATGGCTGCAGACTGACATGTTTAAAAGACTAAAATGACAAACTAGAAGAGGCAATTCCTGAAGGAACTGCGTGTGAATGCTCCAATGCTGAAGTTGTAGTGAATTGCAGACAGAATGTAGTATAAATGTAAGAATAGTTTGAATGTTGGCATGGTTTGAATGTTGCAAAATTTGAATTTCCAGGAAAACGGGAATTTGGTTTGGAACTTGGGAAAGTGTTTGAATGAGTGGAATGTGTTAATTTTGGAATTGTTTGAAAAGGTTGAAAAATTAGGGAATTGTGCATCTTGGTAAAATGTTCCGTTCATTTTAATTGGAACTTCCTGTAAATTTGGGAAAAAGCGGGATTTTTTTGAAAATGATTAGGAGCATAAATTACCTGAATGAGCTGAATTGCTTGGTGTTGGAATTGGTTAAAACGGGCAAGAAATGTTGAAGTAGTAAATGGTTTTAGGGAATTACAGGAAAATCTGGATATTTTTTTTTTTTCAACTTGAAAAAAGGGTAGTTTGAATTTCCAGAATGGTCGAATGTGTCAAAGGTGGAATGGCTTGAAAAATGTGAAGACTGTCAAACTTTGAAGGAGTTCCCATTCATTTCAATGGGGAATTTCAGAAAAAAATTGGGAATTACGGGGAAAGGGTGATTTTTTTTTTGAAAATGATAAAAAAACAAAACAAAAAAATCAATGGTTTGAGTGAGTTGAAATTGTTTGTGTTTACATTTTTCAAATCGCTTGAGAAATGTTAAAGTAGTAACATGTTGAAATGAGAAATGGTATTAAGAAATTACTGGAATTGCAGGAAAACCGGGAATTTTTCCAGTTCAAAAAAACAACTTGGTTTTTGGTCCTGGTTAAGAGGAATGTTTTGACGGTGGAACGGTAGAAATGCGTTGGAAAAACGTGGAAGGAGTAGTCACCAGAAAAAAGGGTGGAAATGGGGTTTTGGAAAAGCTGGAATTTTGGAAAATCCTGGAATTATTTTTTGACTTGGAAAAAGGGTAGTTTAAATTTCCATAATGGTGGAATGTGTCAAAGGTGGAATGGTTTTAAGAGGGTGGTAATTGTGGAAGTTTGAAGAATTTCCCATCCATTTCAATGGGAATTTCAGACAAAAAAATTGGGGATCCCGAGAAAAGCGTGATTTTATTTGAAAATGGTAAAAAAAAAAAAATAACGAAAAAAAAACTTGAATGGTCTGAGTGAGTTGAAATGGTTGGTGTTGAAATGTTTCAAATTGGTTGAGAAATGTTGAAGTAGTAACATGTTGAATTGAGAAATGGTACAGAATTCATGGAATTTTTGTCCTGATTAAGAGGATTTTTTTTGACGGTGGAACGGTTGAAAAATGTGGAAGGAGTAGTGGCCAGAAAAAAGGGTGGAAATAGCTTTGGAAAAGAAGGAATTCCGGGAAATCTTGGAATTTTTTTTAACTTGAAAAAAAGGGTAAGTTTGAATTTCCAGAATGTGTTGAAGGTGGAATGGTTGGGATAGGTTGAAAAATGTGGGAATTGTGGAAGATTGAAGAATTTGTCATTCATTTCAATGGGAATTTCAGAAAAAAATTAGGAATTTTGGGAAAAGCAGGTTTATATATATTTTTTTAAAAAGGTAAGAAAAAAAACGAATAGTGTGAGTGAGTTGAAATTTTTCAAATCGATCAAGTAATGTATTAACATGTTGAATTGAGAAATGGTACAGAATTCCTGGAATTTCGGGAAAACTGGGAATTTTTCCGGTTCAGAAACAACTTTGTTTTTTGTCCTGATTAAGAGTAATGTTTTGACGGTAGAACGGTCGAAATATGTGGAAGAAAGAGTCGCCAGAAAAAAGGTTAAAAATAGGGTTTTGGATAGGAAGGAATTCTGGGAAATTTAGGAATTTTTTTTAACATGAAAAAAGGGGAAGTTTGAATTTCCAAAATGTGTTGAAGGTGTAATGGTTGGAATAGGTTGAAAAATGTGGGAATTGTGCAACTTTGAAAAATCTCCCTTTCATTTAGGGCAGTGGTTCTCAAATGGGGGTACTTGAAGGTAAGCCAGAGGGTACGTGAGATTTTTTTTTTTTAAATATTCTAAAAATAGCAACAATTCAAAATTCCTTTATAAATATATTTATTGAATAATACTTCAACAAAATATGAATGTAAGTTCATAAACTGTGAAAAGAAATGCAACAATGCAATATTCAGTGTTGACACCTAGATTTTTTGTGGACATGTTCCATAAATATTGATGTTAAAGATTTCTTTTTTGTGAAGAAATGTTTGGAATTAAGTTCATGAATCCAGACGGATCTCTATTACAATCCCCAAAGAGGGCACTTTAAGTTGATGATTACTTCTCGTGTAGAAATCTTTATTTATAATGAAATCACTTGGTTTTTTTTCGACAAGTTTTTAGTTATTTTTATATAATTTTTTTTCCAAATAGTTCAAGAAAGAACACTAAAAATGAGCAATATTTTGCTCTGTTTTACAATTTAATAAATCAGAAACTGATGACATAGTGCTGTATTTTACTTCTTTATCTCTTTTTTTCAACCAAAAATGCTTTGCTCTGATTAGGGGGTACATCACTGAAAAAAGGTTGGGAACCACTGATTTAGGGTACTTCCGTGGAATTTGGAAAAAGCGGGATGTTTTGAAAATGATTAAAAGCTTCACATAAGCTAAATTGATTGGTGAAGTCGTGAATGGTATTAGGGAATTTCTGGAAAATCTGGAATTGTTTTTTTAACTTGGAAAAAGGGTAGTTTGAATTTCCAGAATGGTGGAATGTGTCAAAGATGGAATGGTTTGAAGACTGTGGGAATTGTGCAAGTTTGAAGAATTTCCCATCAATTTAAAAGGGAATTTCATAAAAAAATTGGAGATTGAGAAAAGCAGGATTTTTTTTTTTGAAAAAGGTAAAAAAAACCCACAAAAAAACTCGAATGTTCTGAGTGACTGGAAATGGTTGGTGTTGAAATGTTTCAAATTAGTCAATAAAGTAGTAATATGTTGAATTAAGGGATGGTACAAAATTCCTGGAATTTTGGGAAAACTGGGAATTTTTCCGGTTCAAAAAACAACTTTGTTTTTTGTCCTGATTAAGAGGAATTTTTGACGGTGGAACGGTTGAAATGCATTGGAAAAATGTGGAAGGAGTAGTCACCAGAAAAAAGGGTGGAAATGGGGTTTTGGAAAAGCCGGAATTTTGGAAAATCCTTTTTTTTTTAACTTGGAAAGGGGGAAGTGTGAATTTTCAGAATGGTGGAATGTGTTGAAGGTAGAATGATTTGAATAGGTTGAAAATGTGGGCATTGTGCAACTTAGAAAAATATCCAAGTCATTTCATAGGGTACATCCTGGAAATTTGGGAAAAGCGGTATTTTTTTTAAATGATTAGGAGTATGAATTACCTGAATGAGCTGAATTGGTTGGGGTTGGAATTGGTGAAGTAGTAAATTGTAACAGGGAATCTCGGGAAAATCTTTTTTTTTTTTTTAACTTGGAAATAGGGTAGTTTGAATTTCCAGCATGGTGGAATGGTTTGAAAAATGTGGGAATTGTGGAAGTTTGAAGAATGTCTTGTTTCAAAGGGAATTTCAGAAAAAAATTGCGAATTTCGGGAAAAGCTGGATTTTTTTTTTTAAATGGTAAAAAAAAAAAATTCAACTGTGTGAGTGAGTTGAAATGGTTGGTGTTGAAATGTTTCAAATCGTTCGAGAAATGTTGAAGTGAGAAATGGTACAGAATTCCTGGAATTTCGCGAAAACTGGGAATTTTTCCGGTTCAAAAAACAACTTAGTTTTTTGTCCTGATTAAGAGGAAATTTTGACGGTGTAACGGTTGAAATGCGTTGGAAAAATGCGGAAGGAGTAGTCGCCAGAAAAAAGGGTGGAAATAGCGGTTTGTAAAAGCAGGAATTCCGGAAATTCCTGGAATTTTTTTGAACTTGGAAAGGGGGAAGTTTGAATTTCCAGAATGGTGGAATGTGTTGAAGGTGGAATGTGTTGAAATTGGAATGGTTTGAATGTGTTTAAGTGTGGAAATTGTGGAAGTTTGAAGAATTTTGCATTCATTTCAATGGGAATTTGAAAATAAAATTGGGAATTTCGGGAAAAGCGGGGATTTTTTGGAAAATGGTAAAAAAAAAAAATTGAATGGTCTGATTGAGTTTAAATGTTTGGTGTTGAACTTTTACAAATTGGTCGAGAAATGCTTAAGTGAGAAATGGTACAGAATTCCTGCAATTTCCAGAAAAATGGGAATTTTTCCAGGTCAAGAAACAACTTTGTTTTTTAACCGGATTAAGAGGAATGTTTTGACCGTGGAATGGTTGAAATGCGTCGGAAAAATGTGGAAGGAGTAGCCACCAGAAAAAAGGGTGGAAACAGGGCTTTGGAAAAGCAGGAATTCTGGAAATTCCTGGAATTTTTTTGAACTTGGAAAGAGGGAAGTTTGAATTTCTAGAATGGTGGAATGTATTGAAGGTGGAATGTGTTGAAATTGGAATGGTTTGAATGCGTTATAGTGTGGGAATTGTGGAAGTTTGAAGAATTTTCCATTCATTTCAATGGGAATTTGAGAATAAAATTGGGAATTTCGGGAAGAGCGGGTATTTTTTTGAAAATGGTCCCAAAAAATTTGAATGGTCTGAGTGAGTTTAAATGTTTGGTGTTGAAATTTTACAAATTGGTCGAGAAATGTTTAAGTGAGAAATGGTAGAGAATTCCTGCAATTTCCAGAAAACTGGGAATTTTTCCAGGTCAAGAAACAACTTTGTTTTTTATCCGGATTAAGACGAATGTTTTGACCGTGGAATGGTTGAAATGCGTCGGAAAAATGTGGAAGGAGTAGCCACCAGAAAAAAGGGTGGAAACAGGGCTTTGGAAAAGCAGGAATTCTGGAAAATCCTGGAATTTTTTTGAAGTTGGAAAGGAAAAAGTTTGAATTTCTAGAATGGTGGAATGTGTTTAAGGCGGAATGGTTTGAATTGGTTGAAAAATGTGGGAGTTATGGAAGTTTGAAGAATTTCCCATTCATTTCCATGGGAATTTCAGAAAAAAATTGGGATTTCCGGGAAAAGCAGGATTTTTTTTAAAAAGGTAAAAAAAACAACTAATTGTCTGAGTGAGTTGAAATATTTTGTACTAACATGTTGAAAATAGAAATAGTACATATTTCCTGGAACTTCGGGAAAACTGAGGATTTTTCCGATTCAGAAACAACTTTGTTTTTTTGTCCTGATTAAGAGAATTTTTTTGACGGTGGAATGGTTGAAAAATGTGGAAGGAGTAGTTCTGGAATTTTGGGAAATCCTGGAGTTTTTTTTAACTTGGAAAGGAGGAAGTTTGAATTTCTAGAATGGTGGAATGTGTCTAAGGCGGAATGGTTTGAATTGGTTGAAAAATGTGGGAGTTATGGAAGTTTGAAGAATTTCCCATTCATTTCCATGGGAATTTCAGAAAAAAATTGGGATTTTCGGGAAAAGCAGGATTTTTTTTTTTAAAGGTAAAAAAACCAACTAATTGTCTGAGTGAGTTGAAATATTTTGTACTAACATGTTGAAAATAGAAATAGTACATATTTCCTGGAACTTCGGGAAAACTGAGGATTTTTCCGGTTCAGAAAGAACTTTGTTTTTTTGTCCTGATTAAGAGAATTTTTTTGACGGTGGAATGGTTGAAAAATGTGGAAGGAGTAGTTCTGGAATTTTGGGAAATCCTGGAGTTTTTTTTAACTTGGAAAGGAGGAAGTTTGAATTTCTAGAATGGTGGAATGTGTCTAAGGCGGAATGGTTTGAAGTGGTTGAAAAATGTGGGAGTTATGGAAGTTTGAAGAATTTCCCATTCATTTCCATGGGAATTTCTGAAAAAAATTGGGATTTCCGGGAAAAGCAGGATTTTTTTTTTTTTAAAGGTAAAAAAAAACAACTAATTGTCTGAGTGAGTTGAAATATTTTGTACTAACATGTTGAAAATAGAAATATTACATAATTCCTGGAATTTTGGGAAAACTGAGGATTTTTCCGGTTCAGAAACAACTTTGTTTTTATTGTCCTGATTAAGAGATTTTTTTTGACGGTGGAATGGTTGAAAAATGTGGAAGGAGTAGTTCTGGAATTTTGGGAAATCCTGGAATTTTTTTTAACTTGGAAAGGAGGAAGTTTGAATTTCTTGAATGGTGGAATGTGTCTAAGGCGGAATGGTTTGAATTGGTTGAAAAATGTGGGAGTTATGGAAGTTTGAAGAATTTCCCATTCATTTCCAAGGGAATTTCAGAAAAAAATTGGGATTTTCCGGAAAAGAAGGATTTTTTTTTTTTTTAAAAAGGTAAAAAAACAACTAATTGTCTGAGTGAGTTGAAATATTTTGTACTAACATGTTGAAAATTGAAATAGTACATAATTCCTGGAATTTCGTGAAAACTGAGGATTTTTCCGATTCAGAAACAACTTTGTTTTTATTGTCCTGATTAAGAGAATTTTTTTGACGGTGGAATGGTTGAAAAATGTGGAAGGAGTAGTTCTGGAATTTTGGGAAATCCTGGAATTTTTTTTAACTTGGAAAGGAGGAAGTTTGAATTTCTAGAATGGTGGAATGTGTCTAAGGCGGAATGGTTTGAATTGGTTGAAAAATGTGGGAGTTATGGAAGTTTGAAGAATTTCCCATTCATTTCCATGGGAATTTCAGAAAAAAATTGGGATTTTCCGGAAAAGCAGGATTTTTTTTTTTTTTAAAAGGTAAAAAAACAACTAATTGTCTGAGTGAGTTGAAATATTTTGTACTAACATGTTGAAAATAGAAATAGTACATGATTCCTGGAATTTCGGGAAAACTGAGGATTTTTCCGGTTCAGAAACAACTTTGTTTTTATTGTCCTGATTAAGAGAATTTTTTTGATGGTGGAATGGTTGAAAAATGTGGAAGGAGTACTTCTCGAATTCTGGGAAATCCTGGAGGTTTTTTTTAACTTGGAAAGGAGGAAGTTTGAATTTCTAGAATGGTGGAATGTGTCTAAGGCGGAATGGTTTGAATTGGTGGAAAAATGTGGGAGTTATGGAAGTTTGAAGAATTTCCCATTCATTTCAATGGGAATTTCAGAAAGAAAAATGGGATTTTCAGGAAAAGCAGGATTTTTTTTTTTTAAAAGGTAAAAAAAACAAAACTGTCTGAGTGAGTTGAAATATTTTGTACTAACATGTTGAAAATAGAAATAGTACATAATTCCTGGAATTTCGGGAAAACTGAGGATTTTTCCGGTTCAGAAACAACTTTGTTTTTATTGTCCTGATTAAGAGAATTTTTTTGATGGTGGAATGGTTGAAAAATGTGGAAGGAGTAGTTGTGGAATTCTGGGAAATCCTGGAATTTTTTTTAACTTGGAAAGGGGGAAGTTTGAATTTCCAGAATGGTGGAATGTGTTGAAGGTGGAATGTGTTGAAATTGGAATGGTTTGAATGTGTTTAAGTGTGGAAATTGTGGAAGTTTGAAGAATTTTGCATTCATTTCAATGGGAATTTGAAAATAAAATTGGGAATTTCGGGAAAAGCGGGGATTTTTTGGAAAATGGTAAAAAAAAAAATTGAATGGTCTGATTGAGTTTAAATGTTTGGTGTTGAACTTTTACAAATTGGTCGAGAAATGCTTAAGTGAGAAATGGTACAGAATTCCTGCAATTTCCAGAAAAATGGGAATTTTTCCAGGTCAAGAAACAACTTTGTTTTTTAACCGGATTAAGAGGAATGTTTTGACCGTGGAATGGTTGAAATGCGTCGGAAAAATGTGGAAGGAGTAGCCACCAGAAAAAAGGGTGGAAACAGGGCTTTGGAAAAGCAGGAATTCTGAAAATTCCTGGAATTTTTTTGAACTTGGAAAGAGGGAAGTTTGAATTTCTAGAATGGTGGAATGTATTGAAGGTGGAATGTGTTGAAATTGGAATGGTTTGAATGCGTTATAGTGTGGGAATTGTGGAAGTTTGAAGAATTTTCCATTCATTTCAATGGGAATTTGAGAATAAAATTGGGAATTTCGGGAAGAGCGGGTATTTTTTTGAAAATGGTCCCAAAAAATTTGAATGGTCTGAGTGAGTTTAAATGTTTGGTGTTGAAATTTTACAAATTGGTCGAGAAATGTTTAAGTGAGAAATGGTAGAGAATTCCTGCAATTTCCAGAAAACTGGGAATTTTTCCAGGTCAAGAAACAACTTTGTTTTTTATCCGGATTAAGACGAATGTTTTGACCGTGGAATGGTTGAAATGCGTCGGAAAAATGTGGAAGGAGTAGCCACCAGAAAAAAGGGTGGAAACAGGGCTTTGGAAAAGCAGGAATTCTGGAAAATCCTGGAATTTTTTTGAAGTTGGAAAGGAAAAAGTTTGAATTTCTAGAATGGTGGAATGTGTTTAAGGCGGAATGGTTTGAATTGGTTGAAAAATGTGGGAGTTATGGAAGTTTGAAGAATTTCCCATTCATTTCCATGGGAATTTCAGAAAAAAATTGGGATTTCCGGGAAAAGCAGGATTTTTTTTAAAAAGGTAAAAAAAACAACTAATTGTCTGAGTGAGTTGAAATATTTTGTACTAACATGTTGAAAATAGAAATAGTACATATTTCCTGGAACTTCGGGAAAACTGAGGATTTTTCCGGTTCAGAAAGAACTTTGTTTTTTTGTCCTGATTAAGAGAATTTTTTTGACGGTGGAATGGTTGAAAAATGTGGAAGGAGTAGTTCTGGAATTTTGGGAAATCCTGGAGTTTTTTTTAACTTGGAAAGGAGGAAGTTTGAATTTCTAGAATGGTGGAATGTGTCTAAGGCGGAATGGTTTGAATTGGTTGAAAAATGTGGGAGTTATGGAAGTTTGAAAAATTTCCCATTCATTTCATGGGAATTTCAGAAAAAAATTGGGATTTTCGGGAAAAGCAGGATTTTTTTTTTCAAAAAGGTAAAAAAACAACTAATTGTCTGAGTGAGTTGAAATATTTTGTACTAACATATTGAAAACAGAAATAGTACATAATTCCTGGAATTTCGGGAAAACTGAGGATTTTTCCGGTTCAGAAACAACTTTGTTTTTATTGTCCTGATTAAGATATTTTTTTGACGGTGCAATGGTTGAAAAATGTGGAAGTAGTAGTTCTGGAATTCTGGGAAAACTGGAGTTTTTTTTTACTTGGAAAGGACGAAGTTAGAATTTCTAGAATGGTGGAATGTGTCTAAGGCGGAATGGTTTGAATTGGTTGAAAAATGTGGGAGTTATGGAAGTTTGAAGAATTTCCCATTCATTTCCATGGGAATTTCAGAAAAAAATTGGGATTTTCGGGAAAAGCAGGATTTTTTTTTTTAAAGGTAAAAAAACCAACTAATTGTCTGAGTGAGTTGAAATATTTTGTACTAACATGTTGAAAATAGAAATAGTACATCATTCCTGGAATTTCGTGAAAACTGAGGATTTTTCCGATTCAGAAACAACTTTGTTTTTATTGTCCTGATTAAGAGAATTGTTTTGACGGTGGAATGGCTGAAAAATGTGGAAGTAGTAGTTCTGGAATTTTGGGAAATCCTGGAATTTTTTTTAACTTGGAAAGGAGGAAGTTTGAATTTCTAGAATGGTGGAATGTGTCTAAGGCGGAATGGTTTGAAGTGGTTGAAAAATGTGGGAGTTATGGAAGTTTGAAGAATTTCCCATTCATTTCCATGGGAATTTCTGAAAAAAATTGGGATTTCCGGGAAAAGCAGGATTTTTTTTTTTTTTAAAGGTAAAAAAAAACAACTAATTGTCTGAGTGAGTTGAAATATTTTGTACTAACATGTTGAAAATAGAAATAGTACATAATTCCTGGAATTTTGGGAAAACTGAGGATTTTTCCGGTTCAGAAACAACTTTGTTTTTATTGTCCTGATTAAGAGATTTTTTTTGACGGTGGAATGGTTGAAAAATGTGGAAGGAGTAGTTCTGGAATTTTGGGAAATCCTGGAATTTTTTTTAACTTGGAAAGGAGGAAGTTTGAATTTCTTGAATGGTGGAATGTGTCTAAGGCGGAATGGTTTGAATTGGTTGAAAAATGTGGGAGTTATGGAAGTTTGAAGAATTTCCCATTCATTTCCAAGGGAATTTCAGAAAAAAATTGGGATTTTCCGGAAAAGAAGGATTTTTTTTTTTTTTAAAAAGGTAAAAAAACAACTAATTGTCTGAGTGAGTTGAAATATTTTGTACTAACATGTTTGTTTTTATTGTCCTGATTAAGAGAATTTTTTTGACGGTGGAATGGTTGAAAAATGTGGAAGGAGTAGTTCTGGAATTCTGGGAAATCCTGGAATTTTTATGAACTTGAAAAAAGTTTGAATTTCCAGAATGTGTTGAAGGTGGAATGGTTGGAATAGGTTGACAAATGTGGAAATAGTGGAAGTTTGAAAAATGTCCAATTCATTTTTGAATGGAAAAAATGTCCCGGAAAAGCTGGAATTCTGGGAATTTTGGGGGGAATTTGTCTGAGCTGAACAGTTTGAAGTTGGAACGCATTTAATCAGGTGAAAAATATGGAAGGCGGCAAAATCTGTACAAGACGAAAAATACTAAGAATTGGAGCATTCACTCAATAATAATAAATAGAAGAATTTTGGTGCAGAAAACCATACATGTGAATAGTTTGGAACACTCACACAATAAAAAAGTACCTGAATAGTGAATGTTGGCGCCAACATCTATGGGACAACAAAGAAGACACAATTAGCTCACGTTAGCGCGCTAGCTACAGTTAGCATAGCTTCGTTAGCATGACATCACACACACAAACACTCGACGAAATAATGTGCACAAGTTGAGGAAAAAAATTCAAAACGTGTAAAATGTGACTTATTTAAACTCAACACAGGTTATTGTGAAGAGAAATGACACTTCGGTTCATAAAACTCCGTGTTAGGAAGAACATTGTGAGAGCCATTAAGGAGGACACTTGCCGAAGTACCGGCGGCTGCGGAGTGACGTCACTGCCATGCGTGCGGTTAGTCACGTGGCCACTAGGGGGTGCTAGTCTCTCATAAATCATACACACAAATAAAATATGTGAAAACAAACTTCATCCTAGTGCAGTTATGTTTGGCCCAAGAGAGCCGCTTCTAACAGTGACATTCTTTTATTACAAAAAAAATGTTTAATGTATTTTATTAGTAGATTTTTTTTGTGAAAACTATAATATAAATTAAGGTAATTTTCAATAATTTCACCTCAAAATGTAGTGTATATTACGGTAAATGGAAGAACAGTAATACTGTTTTTCTGGCTAAAAAAAGCCAGAATTTTACTGTAAATGTTACTTCTTTTTTTTTACTGTAAATTGGAAAAAAAATGCAATTTTACAGTAAAATTCTGGCACCTTAGCTGCCAGTTTTTCTTTTTTTTATTGCTGTATTTATTATTTATTTATTTATTACAGTAAATGCCAAAACAGCACCATAGTTTAAAATGTTGTGTATATTACTGTAAATGGAAAAAACAGTACTGCTGTTTTTATGGTAAAAAATAATAACTAAAAGAAAAAATAAAAGCCAGAATTCTACTGTGAAATTTACAATCGTTTTTTTACTGTAAATTTAAAAAAATGCACTTTTACAGTAACATTTTGGCACCTGAGCTGCTAGTTTTTTTTATTAGTGTAATTTATTAAAAACAGTACAGTTACCAGAATTGTACTGTAAAATTTACCTTTGTTTTTTTACTGTAAATTAAAAAAATGCAATTTTACAGTAACATTTTGGCACCTGAGCTGCCAGTTTTTGTTATATCTAAAAACTTACTGTGAAATTGCATTTTTTAAAATGTAACAACACCATAGATTACATTTAAAAAATGTACAATTTTTTCTTTTAGAGAAAAATGCTGTAAAAAAAAAAAAACGGTAAATTTCCCAATTTGACCATGAAATCTATCGCTACTTCTACATTGCACAATTTGATTGATATTTATTATTTTTTATTTTGATTTAAAAAATGGCTTGAATGTTTGATCATATATTTTTGCATAATTAGACGACATTTAAGTTAACACAATTTGCGATCCCGTGGATTACATATTTTTTTCTCCCAAATCAGAAATAAAGAATACGTTTTGTAAAAAAAAGTTACAGTACTTTGATACAAATTATTATTAAGGCTTTCACTAAGGGCCACATGGCAGTTATTTTTGGCCCCAGAAGGCCGCTTCTAACAGTGACATTCTATTATTTAAAAAAAAAAATGTTTAATGCATTTTAGTAGATTTTTTGTAAAAACTATAATGTAAAATAAGGTAAATTGCAATAATTTCACCTCAAAATGTAGTGTATATTACGGTAAATGGAAGAACAGTAATACTGTTTTTATGGCTAAAAAAAAGCCAGAGTTTTACTGTAAATGTTACTTCTTTTTTTTTTTACTGTAAATTGAAAAAAAATAATGCAATTTTACAGTAAAATTCTGGCACCTGAGCTGCCAGTTTTTGTTTTTTTTATTGCTGTATTTATTATTTATTTATTTATTACAGTAAATGCCAAAACAGCACCATAGTTTAAAATGTTGTGTATATTACTGTAAATGGAAAAAACAGTACTGCTGTTTTCATGGTAAAAAATAATAACAAAAAAAAAATAAAAGCCAGAATTTTACTGTGAAATTTACAATCGTTTTTTTTACTGTAAATTTAAAAAACTGCACTTACAGTAAAATTTTGGCACCTGAGCTGCTAGTTTTTTATATTACTGTAATTTATTAAAAACAGTACAGTTACCAGAATTGTACTATAAAATTTACCTTTGTTTTTTTACTGTAAATTTAAAAAATGCAATTTTACAGTAACATTTTGGCACCTGAGCTGCTAGTTTTTTGTTTTTTTATTAGTGTAATTTATTAAAAACAGTACAGTTACCCGAATTGTACTATAAAATTTACCTTTGTTTTTTTACTGTAAATTTAAAAAAATGCAATTTTACAGTAACATTTTGGCACCTGAGCTGCCAGTTTTTGTTTTATTTAAAAACTTACTGTGAAATTGCATTTTTTTAATGTAACGACACCATAGATTACAGTTAAAAAATGTACAATTTTTTCTTTTCGAGAAAAATGCTGTAAAAAACAGTAAATTTCACAATTTGACCATGAAATCTATCGCTACTTCAACATTGCACAATTTGATTGATATTTATTATTTTTTATTTTGATTTAAAAAATGGCTTGAATGTTTGATCATATATTTTTGCATAATTAGACAATATTTAAGTCAAAATAATTTGCGATCACGTGGAATACAATTTTTTTTTCTCCCAAATCACAAATAAAGAGTACATTTTGTAAAAAAAAGTTACAGTACTTTGATACAAATTAATATTAAGGCTTTCACTAAGGGCCACATGGCAGTTATTTTTGGCCCCAGAGGGCCGATTTTAACAGTGACATTCTATTATTTAAAAAAAATGTTTAAGGCATTTTATTAGTAGATTTTTTTGTAAAAACTATAATGTAAAATAAGGTAAATTGCAATAATTTCACCTCAAAATGTAGTGTATATTACGGTAAATGGAAGAACAGTAATACTGTTTTTATGGCTAAAAAAAGCCAGAATTTTACTGTAAATGTTACCTTTTTTACAGTAAATTGAAAAAAAAATGCAATTTTACAGTAAAATTCTGGCACCTGAGCTGCCAGTTGTTGTTTTTTTATTATTGCTGCATTTATTATTTATTTATTTATTACAGTAAATGCCAAAAGAGCACCATGGTTTAAAATGTTGTGTATATTACTGTAAATGGAAAAAACAGTACTGCTGTTTTTATGGTAAAAAAAATAATTAAAAAAAATAAAAATAAAAGCCAGAAATTTACAATCGTTTTTTTACTGTGAATTTGAAAAACTGCACTTTTACGGTAAAATTTTGGCACCTGAGCTGCTAGTTTTTTTATATTACTGTAATTTATTAAAAACAGTACAGTTACAAGAATTGTACTATAAATTTTACCTTTGTTTTTTTACTGTAAATTAAAAAAAATGCAATTTTACAGTAACATTTTGGCACCTGAGCGCCCAGTTTTTTTTTTAAACTTACTGTGAAATTGCATATTTTTTTAATGTAACGACACCATAGATTACAGTTAAAAATGTACAATTTTTTCTTTTACAGAAAAATGCTGTAAAAAAACCAGTAAATTTCCCAATTTGACCATGAAATCTATCACTACTTCTACATTGCACAATTTGATTGATATTTATTATTTTTTATTTCGATTTGAAAAATGGTTTGATCATATATTTTTGCATAATTAGACAATATTTAAGTCAAAATAATTTGCGATCACGTGGATTACATTTTTTTTCTCCCAAATCAGAAATAAAGAATACATTTTGTAAAAAAAAGTTACAGTACTTTGATACAAATTTTTATTAAGGCTTTCACTAAGGGCCACATGGCAGTTATTTTTG
This sequence comes from Nerophis ophidion, assembly GCF_033978795.1. Taxonomy (NCBI): domain Eukaryota; kingdom Metazoa; phylum Chordata; class Actinopteri; order Syngnathiformes; family Syngnathidae; genus Nerophis; species Nerophis ophidion. Next base: position 9,877,246 of record NC_084638.1, read on the forward strand.
GCCCCAGAAGGCTGCTTCTAACAGTGAGATTCTATTATTTAAAAAAAAAAAGTTTAATGCATTTTAGTAGATTTTTTGTAAAAACTATAATGTAAAATAAGGCAAATTGCAATAATTTCACCTCAAAATGTAGTGTATATTACGGTAAATGGAAGAACAGTAATACTGTTTTTATGGCTAAAAAAAAGCCAGAATTTTACTGTAAATGTTACTTCTTTTTTTCTTACTGTAAATTGAAAAAAAATAATGCAATTTTACAGTAAAATTCTGGCACCTGAGCTGCCAGTTTTTGTTTTTTTTTATTGCTGTATTTATTATTTATTTATTTATTACAGTAAATGCCAAAACAGCACCATAGTTTAAAATGTTGTGTATATTACTGTAAATGGAAAAAACAGTACTGCTGTTTTCATGGTAAAAAATAATAACAAAAAAAAATAAAAGCCAGAATTTTACTGTGAAATTTACAATCGTTTTTTTTACTGTAAATTTAAAAAACTGCAATTTTACAGTAAAATTTTGGCACCTGAGCTGCTAGTTTTTTATATTAGTGTAATTTATTAAAACAGTACAGTTACCAGAATTGTACTATAAAATTTACCTTTGTTTTTTACTGTAAATAAAAAAAAAATGCAATTTTACAGTAACATTTTGGCACCTGAGCTGCCAGTTTTTGTTTTATTTAAAAACTTACTGTGAAATTGCATTTTTTTTAATGTAACGACACCATAGATTACAGTTAAAAAATGTACAATTTTTTCTTTTCGAGAAAAATGCTGTAAAAAACAGTAAATTTCCCAATTGACCATGAAATCTATCGCTACTTCTACATTGCACAATTTGATTGATATTTATTATTTTTTATTTTGATTTAAAAAATGGCTTGAATGTTTGATCATATATTTTTGCATAATTAGACAATATTTAAGTCAAAATAATTTGCGATCACGTGGAATACAATTTTTTTTTCTCCCAAATCACAAATAAAGAGTACATTTTGTAAAAAAAAGTTACGGTACTTTGATACAAATTAATATTAAGGCTTTCACTAAGGGCCACATGGCAGTTATTTTTGGCCCCAGAGGGCCGATTTTAACAGTGACATTCTATTATTTAAAAAAAAATGTTTAAGGCATTTTATTAGATTTTTTTGTAAAAACTATAATGTAAAATAAGGTAAATTGCAATAATTTCACCTCAAAATGTAGTGTATATTACGGTAAATGGAAGAACAGTAATACTGTTTTTATGGCAAAAAAAAAGCCAGAATTTTACTGTAAATGTTACCTTTTTTTTACAGTAAATTGAAAAAAAAATGCAATTTTACAGTGAAATTCTGGCACCTGAGCTGCCAGTTGTTGTTTTTTATTATTGCTGCATTTATTATTTATTTATTTATTACAGTAAATGCCAAAACAGCACCATAGTTTAAAATGTTGTGTATATTACTGTAAATGGAAAAAACAGTACTGCTGTTTTTATGGTAAAAAAAATAATTAAAAAAATAAAAATAAAAGCCAGAAATTTACAATCGTTTTTTTACTGTGAATTTAAAAAACTGCACTTTTACGGTAAAATTTTGACACCTGAGCTGCTAGTTTTTTTATATCACTGTAATTTATTAAAAACAGTACAGTTACAAGAATTGTACTATATATTTTACCTTTGTTTTTTTACTGTAAATTAAAAAAAATGCAATTTTACAGTAACATTTTGGCACCTGAGCGCCCAGTTTTTTTTTTTAAACTTGCTGTGAAATTGCATATTTTTTTAATGTAACGACACCATAGATTACAGTTAAAAATGTACAATTTTTTCTTTTACAGAAAAATGCTGTAAAAAAAACCAGTAAATTTCCCAATTTGACCATGAAATCTATCGCTACTTCTACATTGCACAATTTGATTGATATTTATTATTTTTTATTTCGATTTGAAAAATGGTTTGATCATATATTTTTGCATAATTAGACAATATTTAAGTCAAAATAATTTGCGATCACGTGGATTACATTTTTTTTCTCCCAAATCAGAAATAAAGAGTACATTTTGTAAAAAAAAGTTACAGTACTTTGATACAAATTTTTATTAAGGCTTTCACTAAGGGCCACATGGCAGTTATTTTTGGCCCCAAAAGGCTGCTTCTAACAGTGACATTCTATTATTTAAAAAAAAAAAAATTAATGCATTTTATTAGATTTTTTTGTAAAAACTATCATGTAAAATAAGGTAAATTGCAATAATTTCACCTCAAAATGTAGAGTATATTACGGTAAATGGAAGAACAGTAATACTGTTTTTATGGCTAAAAAAAGCCAGAATTTTACTGTAAATGTTACTTTTTTTTTTTTTACTGTGAATTGAAAAAAAATGCCATTTTACAGTAAAATTCTGGCACCTGAGCTGCCAGTTTTTTTTTATTGCTGTATTTATTATTTATTTATTTATTACAGTAAATGCCAAAACAGCACCATTGTTTAAAATGTTGTGTACATTACTGTAAATGGAAAAAACAGTACTGCTGTTTTTATGGTAAAAAATAATAGTTAAAAAAAAAATAAAAGCCAGAGTTTTACTGTGAAATTAACAATCGTTTTTTACTGTAAATTAAAAAAACTGCACTTTTACAGTAAAATTTTGGCACCTGAGCTGCTAGTTTTTTGTTTTTATATTACTGTAATTTATTAAAAAGAGTACAGTTACCAGAATTGTACTTTAAAATGTACCTTTGTTTTTTTACTGTAAATAAAAAAAATGCAATTTTACAGTAACATTTTGGCACCATAGCTGCAAGTTGTTGTTTTTTAAAACTTATTGTAAAATTGCATTTTTTTTAATGTAACGACACCATAGATTACAGTTAAAAAATGTACAATTTTTTCTTTTAGAGAAAAATGCTGTCAAAAACAGTAAATTTCCCAATTTGACCATGAAATCTATCGCTACTTCTACATTGCACAATTTGATTGATGTTTATTATTTTTTATTTTGATTTAAAAAATGGCTTGAATGTTTGATCATATATTTTTGCATAATTAGACAATATTTAAGGCAAAATAATTTGCGATCACGTGGATTACATATTTTTTTCTCCCAAATCAGAAATAAAGAATACATTTTGTAAAAAAAAGTTACAGTACTTTGATACAAATTTTGATTAAGGCTTTCACTAAGGGCCACACCACCATAGTTTATTACAGTAAAAAAAAAAAAACTTTTTTTTTTCCATTTATACAAAAGTGCCGTAAAAAAACAGTAAATTTCACAATTTGACCATGAAACCTCAAAATGTTGTGTATATTACTGTAAATAGAAAACACATTGATGCTGTTTTTATGGTTAAAAAAAAAACTAAAAAAGAAAAGAAAAAAAGCCATAATTTTACTGTAATTTTTTAAATTAATTTTTTTATGTAAAAACGGCAATTTTATAGTAAAAAATAAAATATGTTCCTTAATAACAAGATTAATGCATGAATGGGGGGAAGGGGGGGGGGGGGGGTTAGATCTTTCATTCGCGGGCCGGATTTGGCCCCCGGACCTTGACTTTGATACCTATGAGCTGAAGCATTTGTATCAAGACATTGACTGAGCACGCAGAGTCCCTGACAATCGGGTGTTGGTCAAAGCCGATGAACGGTCCATAGTCTGTTTCCATGTCGGATTGGAAAGATCCGACTAAGAAGTTCTCGGTCTAACCTTCTTGCTTGCCTAAAGAGTGATAGCAGTAATTAATCGGCATTTGTATCCGGTGACCCATTGACTGTGCATGCAGAGTCCCTGACAATCGGGTGTTGGTCAAAGCCGATGAACGGTTCATAGTCTGTTTGCATGTCGGATTGGAAAGATCCTACTAAGAAGTTCTCGGTCTAACCTTCTTGCTTGCCTAAAGAGTAATAGCAGTAATTAATCGGCATTTGTATCCGATGACCCATTGAATGAGCATGAAGAGTCCCTGACAATCGGGTGTTGGTCAAAGCCGATGAACAGTCCATAGTCTGTTTGCATGTCAGATTGGAAAGATCCGACTAAGAAGTTCTCGGTCTAACCTTCTTGCTTGCCTAAAGAGTGATAGCAGTAATTAATCGGCATTTGTATCCGATGACCCATTGACTGAGCATGAAGAATCCCTGACAAGCGGGTGTTGGTCAAAGCCAATGAAAGGTCCATAGTCTGTTTGCTGAACAGATTGGAAAGATCTGACCAAGAGCCCCTGGGTCTAATCTTCTACTTGCCCACGAGTGATAGCAGTAATTAATCGGCATTTGTATCCGATGACCCATTGACTGTGCATGCAGAGTCCCTGACAATCGGGTGTTGGTCAAAGCCGATGAACGGTTCATAGTCTATTTGCATGTAGGATTGGAAAGATCCGACTAATAACCTCTGGGTCTAAGCTTCTGCTTGCCCACGATAGATAGCAGTAATTAATCGGCACACAATTAAGCAATTATCTGGCTCGTTAGCGAGTCTCCTCCAGATATGTTGGCCCCCTCTCTCTCCCCAAGCCGACAAGTACAAGAAGACCATGGTCACGTATGCTCCTGATTCTTTAGACGCTGCTGCCATCTGCTGGTCAGACGCTGCAGCAATGGAGCTGGACTAATTGGTCACCATAGAGCAGAGCCGGGCAAATACACCAAAAGTATTTGGCCCCCCATCCACATGATGAGAATCAGGTGTCCTAATCACTTGGTCCGGGCCACAGGTGTATGTATAAAAATCAAGCACTTAGGCATGGAGACTGTTTCTACAAAGAAAGAATGAGATTTCTGGTGTGGTTCTACTACTAATCAAATATCATCCAAGGGGGGGGCCATAGATCTTTCATTTGCGGGTCAGATCCGGCCCCCGGACATTGACTTTGACATCTAGGAGCTAGAGCATTTGTATCCGGTGACCCATTGACTGTTGGTCAAAGCCGATGAACAGTCCATAGTCTGTGTGTCGGAATGGAAAGATCCGACTAAGAACTTCTAGGTCTAAGGTTCTGCTTGCCCGCGATAGATAGCAGTAATTAATCGGCACACAATTAAGCAATAATCTGTCTCGTTAGCGGGTCTCCTCCAGATATGTTGGCCCCCTCTCTCTCCCCAAGTACAAGAAGACCATGGTCACGCATGCTCCTGATTCTTTAGACGCTGCTGCCATCTGCTGGTCAGGCGCTGCAGCAATGGAGCTGGACTAATTGGTCACCATAGAGCAGAGCCGGGCAAATACACCAAAAGTATTTGGCCCCCCATCCACATGATGAGAATCAGGTGTCCTAATCACTTGGTCCGGGCCACAGGTGTATGTATAAAAATCAAGCACTTAGGCATGGAGACTGTTTCTACAAAGAAAGAATGAGATTTCTGGTGTGGTTCTACTACTAATCAAATATCATCCAAGGGGGGGGGCCATAGATCTTTCATTTGCGGGTCAGATCCGGCCCCCGGACATTGACTTTGACATCTAGGAGCTAGAGCATTTGTATCCGGTGACCCATTGACTGTTGGTCAAAGCCGATGAACAGTCCATAGTCTGTGTGTCAGAATGGAAAGATCCGACTAAGAACCTCTAGGTCTAAGGTTCTGCTTGCCCGCGATAGATAGCAGTAATTAATCGGCACACAATTAAGCAATAATCTGGCTCGTTAGCGGGTCTCCTCCAGATATGTTGGCCCCCTCTCTCTCCCCAAGTACAAGAAGACCATGGTCACGCATGCTCCTGATTCTTTAGACGCTGCTGCCATCTGCTGGTCAGGCGCTGTAGCAATGGAGCTGGACTGATTGGTCACCGTAGAGCAAATACACCAAAACTATTTGGCCCCCCATCCACATGATGAGAATCAGGTTCCTAATCACTTGGTCCGGGCCACAGGTGTATCAAAATCAAACACTTAGGCATGGAGACTGTTTCTACAAAGAAAAATGGGATTTCTGGTGTGGTTCTACTACTAATCAAATATCATCCAAGGGGGGGGCCGTAGATCTTTCATTTGCGGGTCAGATCCGGCCCCCGGACATTGACTTTGACACCTAGGAGCTAAAGCATTTGTATCCGGTGACCCATTGACTGTTGGTCAAAGCTGATGAACAGTCCATAGTCTGTGTGTCGGAATGGAACCTCTGGGTCTAAACTTCTGCTTGCCTGCGATCGATAGCAGTAATTAATCTGCACACGATTAAGCAATAATCTGGCTCGTTAGCGAGTCTCCTCCAGATATGTTGACCCCCTCTCTCTCCCCAAGGCGACAAGTACAAGAAGACCATGGTCACGCATGCTCCTGATTCTTTAGACGCTGCTGCCATCTGCTGGTCAGGCGCTGTAGCAATGGAGCTGGACTGATTGGTCACCGTAGAGCAGAGCCGGGCAAATACATCAAAACTATTTGGCCCCCCATCCACTTGATGAGAATCAGGTGTCTTAATCACTTGGTCCGGGCCACAGGCGTATGTATAAAAATCAAACACTTAGGCATGGAGACTGTTTATACAAAGAAAAAATGGGATTTCTCGACGTGGAACTGTCATAGGATGCCACCTGTGCAACAAATCAAACCCAATTTCCTTGCTCCTAAATATTCCAATGTCAACTTTATTCTAAGAAAATGCAAGATTTTGGGAACAACAGCAACTCAGCCACCGAGTGGTAAGGCCACATAAACTAACGATGGACTCTGATGCGTCATCTATGTTGCTGCTCCTCGATCTTAGCGCTGCTTTCGATACCGTCGATCATAATATTTTATTAGAGCGTATCAAAACACGAATTGGTATGTCAGACTCAGCCCTGTCTTGGTTTAACTGTTATCTTACTGATAGGAAGCAGTGCGTCTCCCATAACAGTGTGACCTCGGACTATGTTAAGGTAACGTGTGGAGTTCCCCAGGGTTCGGTCCTTGGCCCTGTACTCTTCAGCATCTCCATGCTGCCGCTGGGTGACATCATACGCAAATACGGTATTAGCTTTCACTGTTATGCTGATGACACCCAACTCTACATGCCCCTAAAGCTGACCAACACGCCGGACTGTAGTCAGCTGGAGGCGTGTCTTAATGAAATTAAACAATGGATGTCCGCTAACTTTTTGCGACTTAATGCCAAAAAAACGGAAATGCTGATTATCGGTCCTGTTAGACACCGACCTCTATTTAATAATACAACTTTAACATTTGACAACCAAATAATAAAACAAGGTGACTCTGTAAAAAATCTGGGTATTATCTTCGACCCAACTCTCTCCTTTGAGGCACACATTAAAAGCGTTACTAAAACGGCCTTCTTTCATCTCCGTAATATCGCTAAAATTCGCTCCATTCTGTCCACTAAAGACGCTGAGATCATTATCCATGCGTTTGTTACGTCTCGCCTCGACTACTGTAACGTATTATTTTCGGGTCTCCCCATGTCTAGCATTAAAAGATTACACTTGGTACAAAATGCGGCTGCTAGACTTTTGACAAGAACAAGAAAGTTTGATCACATTACGCCTATACTGGCTCACCTGCACTGGCTTCCTGTGCACTTAAGATGTGACTTTAAGGTTTTACTATTTACGTATAAAATACTACACGGTCTAGCTCCATCCTATCTTGCCGATTGTATTGTACCATATGTCCCGGCAAGAAATCTGCCTTCAAAAGACTCCGGCTTATTAGTGATTCCTAGAGCCCAAAAAAAGTCTGCGGGCTATAGAGCTTTTTTCCGTTCGGGCTCCAGTACTCTGGAATGCCCTCCCGGTAACAGTTCGAGATGCTACCTCAGTAGAAGCATTTAAGTCTCACCTTAAAACTCATCTGTATACTCTAGCCTTTAAATAGACCTCCTTTTTAGACCAGTTGATCTGCCGCTTCTTTTCTTTTTTCTCCTATGTCCCACCTCCATGACCATGGATGAAGTACTGGCTGTCCAGAGTCGAGACCCAGGATGGGCCGCTCGTCGGGACCCAGGATGGACCGCTTGCCTGTGTATCGGTTGGGGACATCTCTACGCTGCTGATCCGCCTCCGCTTGAGATGGTCTCCTGTGGACGGGACTCTCGCTGCTGTCTTGGATCCGCTTGAACTGAACTCTCGCGGCTGTGTTGGAGCCACTATGGATTGAACTTTCACAGTATCATGTTAGACCCGCTCGACATCCATTGCTTTCGGTCCCCTAGAGGGGTGGGGTTGCCCACATCTGAGGTCCTCTCCAAGGTTTCTCATAGTCAGCATTGTCACTGGCGTCCCACTGGATGTGAATTCTCCCTGCCCACTGGGTGTGAGTTTTCCTTGCCCTTTTGTGGGTTCTTCCGAGGATGATGTAGTCGTAATGATTTGTGCAGTCCTTTGAGACATTTGTGATTTGGGGCTATATAAATAAACATTGATTGATTGATTGATTGATTGACAGAGAGGGGTCAGCGGATGCTTAAGCGCATAGTGAAAAGACTTTCTACACAGTCAGATGCTACAGAGCTCCAAACTTCATGTGAGCTACCAATTAGCCCACGTTCAGCACGCAGAGAGCTTCATGGAACGGGTTTCCATGGACGGGCAGCTGCATCTAAGCCATACATCACCAAGTCGGATGCAGTGGTGTAAAGCACGTCACCACTGGACTGTAGAGCAGTGGAGAGGCCTTCTCTGGAGTGATGAATCACGCTTTTCCATCGGGCAATCTTATGGACCAGTCCGGGTTTGGAGGTTGCCAGGAGAACCCTACCAATTGTGCGGAGTGTGAAATTTGTCGGAGGAGGAATTATGGTGTGGGGTTGTTTTTCCAGGAGTTGGGCTTGGCCCCTTAGTTCCAGTGAAAGGAACTTTGAATGCTCCAGGATACCAAAACATTTTGGACAATTCCCCGCTCCCAAACTTTGTGGGAACAGTTTGGAGCGGGCCCCTTCCTCTTCCAACATGACTATGCACCAGTGCACAAAGCAAGGTCCATAGAGACATGGATGACATTAGTCTGGTGTGGATGAACTTGACTGGCCTGCACAGAGTCCTGACCTGACCCTGATACAACACCTTTGGGATGAATTAGAACGGAGACCTCACAAATGCGCTTTTGGAAGAATGGTTGAAAAATCCTATACACACATTCCGCAACGGGTGGTGGGTCTCTCCCTAAGAGATAGGGTGAGAAGCTCTGTCATCCGGGAGGAGCTCAGAGTAAAGCCGCTGCTCCTCCACATGGAGAGGAGCCAGATGAGGTGGTTCGGGAGGCCAAGGACACGTTGGGAAGAATATGTCATCCGGCTGGTCTGGGAACGCCTCGGGATCCCCCTGTGAGGAGCTGGATGAAGTGGCTGGGGAGGGGGAAGTCTGGGCTTCTCTGCTTAGGCTGCTACCCCCGCGACCCGACCTCGGATAAGCAGAAAAAAATGGATAGATGGATGGATGGACAATCCGCAACCTTGTGGACAAAGCAAGGTCCATAAAGAAATGGATGACCGAGTCTGGTGTGGATGAACTTGACTGGCCTGCACAGAGTCCTGACCTGAACACCTGTGGAATGGACTAGAAAGGAGAACGATTGACATTTTTAGGGAAATCTTGCAAATAAAGGGCATTGAAAATATTTGTGTAAAGTCATTTTTATTTATTGTCTTTCACTGAAGCATTTAAAAAAAAAAAATAGAATCACTTTCCTGGTAAAATCCCGTTCAAGCCACAAAGGAGAAGGACAACGACACGTTGAGCACCATGAAGCGTACAAGTGATCCAATGGTGTGCATCCCCGTTAGAATAAATACAGTACGAACCTTTTGAGCAGATTGTCAGGAAACCGCAGGCAGGGTGCAAAAAAGGTGGACACATTTAAGCTTGGGTGGCAGCAAACACTGGACACACTGGGACTGTGGGGAAGGTGCTTTTTGAAATGGTAATCACTCGAAAAACCAAACAGAAAACGAATCCTTACATTGATCTAAAAAGTGTCAAGAATAAAAAATACTCCAGGGCGTCGGTCCGGTCCGGTCCGGTCCGTGCCTACCCTCGGTTTTCCAGTCTCGTTTCCCATGCAAACCTGGTCCGGGTTCAACGTCATGAAGCGTCTTTGTGGCCCAGGTGAGGACTTTCATAGCCTAAAGAAGCAAACACATTGTCGGTGAAAAATGATTGACTTCTTTTATAGAATTTCAGTGGTCGATACAGATGCATTTCTGCGATTCGCGATATTTATCCGATACTACGATAAGAAAAAAACAGAACCTTTTTAATGTATATTAAATTAAAAAGACTTAAAGGGGAACATTATCAGCAGACCTATGCAAGCGTCAATATATACCTTGATGGTGCAGAAAAAAGACCATCTATTTTTTTAACCGATTTCCGAACTCTAAATTGGTGAATTTTGGCGAATTAAACGCCTTTCCGTTTATCGCTCTTTTTACGATGACGTAAGAATGTGACGTCGCCGAGGTAATACAGCCGCCGTTTTCATTTTCAACACATTGTAGACATTGGGTCTCAGCTCTGTTATTTTCAGTTTTTTCGACTATTTTTTGGAACTTTGGAGACATCATGCCTCGCCGGTGTGTTGTCGGAGGGTTTAACAACACTAACAGGGAGGGATTCAAGTTGCACCACTGGCCCGAAGATGCCAAAGTGTCTGCCGCCAGACCCCCATTGAATGTGCCAGAGTGTCTCCACATTTTATTGGCGATGCTAAGACAGACATGGCACAGAGATGTATGGATAACCTGCAGACGCATTTGCAACTATAAAGTCAACGAATTCACAGAAAGTGAGTTTTGTTGATGTTGACTGCCAGCTAATCGATGCTAACATGCTATTTACCGGCGGTGCTAAAGCAGATATGGCACAGAGATGTATGGATAACCTGCAGATGCATTTGCAACCATAAAGTCAACGAAATCACAAAGGTGAGTTTTGTTGATGTTGACTTATGTGCTAATCAGACATATTTGGTTGCGGCGTGACTGCCAGCTAATCGATGCTGACATGCTACGCTAATCGACGCTAACATGCTATTTACCAGCGGTGCTAAAGCAGACATGGTACAGAGATGTATGGATAACCTGCAGATACATTTGCAACTATAAAGTCAACGAATTCACAGAAAGTGAGTTTTGTTGATGTTGACTGCCAGCTAATCGATGCTAACATGCTATTTACCGGCGGTGCTAAAGCAGACATGGCACAGAGATGTATGGATAACCTGCAGATGCATTTGCAACGATAAATTCAACGAAATCACAAAGGTGAGTTTTGTTGATGTTGACTTATGTGCTATACAGACATATTTGGTTGCGGCGTGACTGCCAGCTAATCGATGCTAACATGCTACGCTAATCGACGCTAACATGCTATTTACCGGCGGTGCTAAATCAGATATGGTACAGAGATGTATGGATAACCTGCAGACGCATTTGCAACTATAAAGTCAACAAATTCACCAAGGTGAGTTTTGTTGATGTTGACTGCCAGCTAATCGATGCTAACATGCTATTTACCAGCAGTGCTAAGGCAGACATGGCACAGAGATGTATGGATAACCTGCAGATGCATTTGCAACGATAATTTCAACGAAATCACAAAAGGTGAGTTTTGTTGATGTTGACTTATGTGCTAATCAGACATATTTGGTTGCGGCGTGACTGCCAGCTAATCGATGCTGACATGCTACGCTAATCGACGCTAACATGCTATTTACCAGCGGTGCTAAAGCAGACATGGTACAGAGATGTATGGATAACCTGCAGATACATTTGCAACTATAAAGTCAACGAATTCACAGAAAGTGAGTTTTGTTGATGTTGACTGCCAGCTAATCGATGCTAACATGCTATTTACCAGCAGTGCTAAGGCAGACATGGCACAGAGATGTATGGATAACCTGCAGATGCATTTGCAACGATAATTTTAACGAAATCACAAAAGGTGAGTTTTGTTGATGTTGACTTATGTGCTAATCAGACATATTTGGTTGCGGCGTGACTGCCAGCTAATCGATGCTAACATGCTACGCTAATCGACGCTAACATGCTATTTACCGGCGGTGCTAAATCAGATATGGTACAGAGATGTATGGATAACCTGCAGACGCATTTGCAACTATAAAGTCAACAAATTCACCAAGGTGAGTTTTGTTGATGTTGACTGCCAGCTAATCGATGCTAACATGCTATTTACCAGCAGTGCTAAGGCAGACATGGCACAGAGATGTATGGATAACCTGCAGATGCATTTGCAACGATAATTTCAACGAAATCACAAAAGGTGAGTTTTGTTGATGTTGACTTATGTGCTAATCAGACATATTTGGTTGCGGCGGAACTGCCAGCTAATCGATGCTAACATGCTACGCTAATCGACGTTAACATGCTATTTACCAGCGGTGCTAAAGCAGACATGGCACAGAGATGTATGGATAACCTGCAGATGCATTTGCAACTATAAAGTCAACGAATTCACAGAAAGTGAGTTTTGTTGATGTTGACTGCCAGCTAATCGATGCTAACATGCTATTTACCGGCGGTGCTAAAGCAGACATGGCACAGAGATGTATGGATAACCTGCAGATGCATTTGCAACGATAAATTCAACGAAATCACAAAGGTGAGTTTTGTTGATGTTTACTTGTGTGCTAATCAGACATATTTGGTTGCGGCGTGACTGCCAGCTAATCGATGCTAACATGCTACGCTAATCGACGCTAACATGATATTTACCAGCGGTGCTAAATCGGATATGGTACAGAGATGTATGGATAACCTGCAGATGCATTTGCAACTATAAAGTCAACAAATTCACAGAAGGTGAGTTTTGTTGATGTTGACTGCCAGCTAATCGATGCTAACACGCTATTTACCGGCGGTGCTAAAGCAGACATGGCACAGAGATGTATGGATAACCTGCAGATGCATTTGCAAAGATAAATTCAACGAAATCACAAAGGTGAGTTTTGTTGATGTTGACTTATGTGCTAATCAGACATATTTGGTTGCGGCGTGACTGCCAGCTAATCGATGCTAACATGCTATGCTAATCGACGCTAACATGCTATTTACCAGCGGTGCTAAAGCAGACATGGCACAGAGATGTATGGATAACCTGCAGATGCATTTGCAACTATAAAGTCAACGAATTCACAAAGGTGAGTTTTGTTGATGTTGACTGCCAGCTAATCGATGCTAACATGCTACGCTAACCGATGCTAACATGCTATTTACCGGCGGTGCTAAAGCAGACATGGCACAGAGATGTATGGATAACCTGCAGATGCATTTGCAAAGATAAATTCAACGAAATCACAAAGGATGAGTTTTGTTGATGTTGACTTATGTGCTAATCAGACATATTTCGTTGCGGCGTGACAGCTAGCTAATCGATGCTAACATGCTATGCTAATCGACGCTAACATGCTATTTACCGGCGGTGCTAAAGCAGACATGGCACAGAGATGTATGGATAACCTGCAGATGCATTTGCAACTATATTACGTTTCCTTCCACCCACATTTAATGCGGAACAAACACTTACTAATCGAAAGATTTAAGTTGCTAAAGTGTCACAAGATGCGAAAGTCCTGATCGTTTGGTCCGCACATTTTACCGGCGATGCTAACGCAGCTATTCGGCCATGCTATGGCTATGAATATCGTCAATAGCTTCAGTTTCTTCTTCAATACTTTCATACTCCAACCATCCGTTTCAATACATGCGTAATCTGTTGAATCGCTTAAACCGCTGAAATCCGAGTCTGAATCCGAGCTAATGTCGCTATATCTTGCTGTGCTATTCCCATTGTTTGTTTACATTGGCAGCACTGTATGACGTCACAGGGAAATTGGACAGTCGCATCGCAAATAGCGAAAATGAAGCACTTTAAAGCTTTTTATTAGGGATATTCGGGGACCGGTAAAATTTGGAAAAAAACTTCAAAATATACAACAAGCCACTGGGAACTGATTTTTATTGTTTTTAACCCTTTTGAAATTGTGATAATGTTCCCCTTTAAAGGAAAGGTTGTGCTACACCTGTCCTGTATGTACTAGTATTGTGTTGAATTTGTACACCTGGCAGACATCACATTTAGTTCCCCTTAAAACTTCACCTGTTGCACAATGAGATGTAAACATAGGATAAAATGTACATTTTGGTAACTTTCTGTCTGTAAAATAGATCTTTTTAAGAGCATTTCTGTAATCTAGTAACAGCATTTCATGATTAAGATCAATAAATTAACATTTTAAATACATTTAAATAGAATAAGCACACTTTATAGTCATAAAGACCTGGAAATAACACTATGTGCAATGTTTTTTTTCGAGTTTATATTAGATTAAAACTGGCATAAGCACCTTAGAGGAAACCTTGTGCCACACCTGTCCTGCACAGTACAATATAGCCATCGTCATGCAATGCGTTCTGCTGAAAATAATGGAAAGCGCCACTTTACATAGCAACTGAAGCTGTGGTCCAAGTTGTAGTTGCTACAAAACCCGTTTTAAGATACCGTATTTCCTTGAGTTGCCGCCGGGTACATAGTATGCGCCTGCCTAGAATTATTGCCGGGTCAAACTCGTTTTGTAAAATAATTAGCGCATGCTTAGCATTACCGCCGGCTCAGGATTAATGGGTCAAACTCGTTTCGGAAAATATTATTTTTATTAGCGCATGTCTAGAATTTCCGCCGGGTCAAACTCGTTTCGCCAAATAATTAGCATATGCCTAGAATTTCCACCGGTTCAAACTCGTCACGTCACGAGTGACACTTCATCTGTTATTTTCAAAATGGAGGAGGCTGATTTCAATCATTTGAAATCCCATAAAGTCCATCCATCCATTTTTTACCGCTTATTCCCTTTTTGGGTCGCAGGCGCCTATCTCAGCTACAATCAGGCGGAAGGCGGGGTACACCCTGGACAAGTCGCTACCTTATCGCAGGGCCAACACAGATAGACAGACAACATTCACACTCACACACTAGGGCCAATTTAGTGTTGCCAATCAACCTATCCCCAGGTGCATGTCTTTGGAAGTGGGAGGAAGCCCACGCATTCACGGGGAGAACATGCAAACTCCACACAGAAAGATCCCGAGCCTGGATTTGAACCCAGGACTGCAGGACCTTCGTATTGTGAGGCAGACGCACTACCCCCTCTGCCACCGTGAAGCCCGGGTCAAAATAGTTTCGCAAAATATTATTTTTATTAGCGTATGTCTAGAATTTCCACAGGGTCAAACTCGTCACGTCACGAGTGACACTTCACCTGTCATCATTTTCAAAATGGAGGAGGCTGACTACAATCATTTGAAATCGCATAAAGGGAAGAAGATTAAGAGGTACTCAGTAGGATTTAAGGTCCAAGCTATTGAATATGCTAAAAAGAACAGTAAGCAGCTATGTTTTATTAATATACCGTAGCTGCATGTGTCAAATATGAGTCATTAAATGACTCCCGCCTCCTGGTGGTAGAGGGCGCTAGTGATCCTTCTTGCGACTACTCGGCGGCAGAAGAAGTGACAACAAGCAGCAAGAGTGAGCAGCGATCTTTTTTTTTTTCCTCTCGCTTGCACTTTTAACATGGAGGATTACATATCTAAAATAAAACAGTTTTCTAAACTGGACTTTCAATCGAAGCAGGAGGTAATAAAGGAAGATCTCCATGGAGACAGAGAGACTTTTAAAACTGAAGAAAGATAAGGAAGACTTCTATAAACAAGTTATCGATGCTTTTGATCAGAAGGAGCTGCGCATGGACTTCATTTATAAGTTAAGGTAAGACCACAACGTTTTTTTTTTCATGATGGTATCCTTACATCACACTCAAATTTTTAAGCACAGGCGTAAATTTACCGCATGCCTTTGGTAAGTAACGGCGTGAGAAGAGGTTTTAAAATAATTAGCGCATGCTTGCTTTTACCGCATGCCTTTGGTAAGTGACGGAGTGAGAAGAGGTTTTAAATTAATCAACGCCCCGGCGGCAATTCAAGGAAATACGGTATTCATCAACAAACTTGTCACGTTTCATGTGTCAGGTAAACAAATGGGGCCATGGAGGAATAAAAGTGTGATTGTGGCAAACTTTCCCGTCACTTCTGTTTATTTAGTAGGAAACGCAAGCTGACACGGCGGGACTCGGGATTCTTTAATAACAGCTTTTTACGACATTTATTTATTTATTTTTTCATCCGGGACACGTGGACTATTATTCACGTTGCGAAAGACGCGAGCCGACTGGATGGAGTCCCCCGCAGACCAGGGAAGTGCACTTCCAGATGGCCCGCCGAGATAATTTGCAGTCGTTTTTGGCGGGTGATTAGTGGCCCTTGAAATATGTCGCCGAGCGGTTTTTCATCAGCGCGGCAGCATAAAAAACAAAAATAAAGTGACGGCGACTCAGTGAGCCGTGCCCGCCAATTACCGCGGCAACGGAACTCTGCATCTAAAAGCGGTCTGGCGCACTTAAAGCTAAAACGGGAGGAAAGACTTGTGGAAAAAAAAAGAAAAAGAACACCTTTTTTTAATGCCAACTGCAAAGCGAAGTATTTCGATACTTTGATACTTTTCTAAATAAAGAGTACCACAAAAAATGGCGTTGTTGTCTTTATTTGTACAAAAAACATTAAAGCTGCAAGCAGCGTTGGTCGGGTCCGCCTTTGGCTGCTGCCCCCGAGACCCACGGCCGGATAAGCGTTAGAAGACGCCTTGGAGCCACTATTTAGAGAATCTAATGCATTGTGAAAGTAATTCAGTTGTTGTATTGAAGTGAAAATATCAAACTTCCTGTTGATTTTTGCTAAAGTATGTTAATTATTAAAATGTAGGTCTAAGTGAGACCTACATAGTGTTTTTTGTTTCATGTCTCTCTGACATTCCTAACGGAAGTTACAAGCAGTTTTGTCTGTGTTTTCTTCCTAGGAGCAGTTTGTCCGTGTTGTATTCCTAGGGGGGCGGTGGAGCGCAATTTTGACTTTTGAGGTTAGGTTTTTTCATCAGATCGCAATTTTTGCCAGACCTGATGTGTGTGTCAAGTTTGGTGAGTTTAGAAGCATTTTAAGGGGGTCAAATAACAGCTCAAAGAGGCAAAAATGACATTTTTTAGGAGACTTTGCACAGGGGTTCTTTGAAGGCGCGTAAAATCAAAACCTGAGAACTTATCAAAACTCTGTTCTATACTTTTAATCAGATGGGTTCAAACTCTCTCCTTGAAGCCAAAACAACAAACGCACTCAGAAGAGATAATGTTTGAAGAAAGGTGACCGGTTTTTACAAAACTTTTGTTTTGAAGGGGGGATTGCAAACTTCCTGTTGATTTTTGTTGGGGGTTGTCAATCTATGAAATGTAGGTCTAAGCGAGACCTACATAGAGGTTTTTGTTTCATGTCTCTCAGACATTCTTACCGGAAGTTACAAGCAGTTTTTTCAGTGTTTTCTTCCTAGGAGCATTTTTTTCAGTGTTTTATTAAAAAATAGCGCTAGAGCGCAATTCTGAGTTTTGGGGTTTGGTTTTTTCATTAGATTGCAATATTCGCCAGTCCTTATGTGTGCGCCAAGTTTGGTGACTTTTGAAGCATTTTAAAGGGGTCAAATTACAGCGCAAAGAGGCAAAAATTGGCCCATGGCAAAGGACTCCACAGGACCCTATTGAAACTGCTATGTTTTATTATTATTCCTCACCTACGCGCTGTAATTTGACCCCCTTAACATGCTTCAAAACTCACCAAATTTGACACACACGTCGGTATAGCAAACCTTCCCAACATATTAAGCAACCAATCCCCCAAAATGAAGATTGCGCTCTCGCGCCCCCTAGGAAAAAATTACAGACAAAACTGCATGTAACTTCTGTTAGGAATGTCATAGCGACATGAAACAAAAGCTCCTATGTAGGTCTGACTTAGACCCAATTTTCATACACTCACTTCTTTCAGCAAAAATCTACAGGAAGTTGTCAAAAACCCCTTCAAAATAAAATTTTCGCAAAAAATAAAATTTTTGGCTGTTTGCGCTGTAATTTGACCCCTTTAAAATGCTTCAAAAGTCACCAAACTTGGCGCACACATCAGGACTGGCGAATAATGCGATCTAATGAAAAAAAAACAAACCCCAAAACTCAAAATTGCGCTCTAGCGCTATTTTTGAATAAAACACTGAAAAAACTGCTCCTAGGAAGAAAACACAGACAAAACTGCTTGTAACTTCCGGTAAGAATGTCGGAAAGACATGAAACAAAAACCTTTATGTAATCAACAGGAAGTTTGCAATCCCCCTCTTCAAAACAAAAGTTTTGTAAAAACCGGTCACCTTTCTTCAAACATTATCTCCTCTGAGTGCGTTTGTTGTTTTGGCTTCAAACTCGCACAGGAAAGAGATTGAACCCTTCTGATTAAAAGTATAGAACAGAGTTTTGATAAGTTCTCGGGTTTTGATTTTACGCGCCTTCAAAGAACCCCTGTGCAAAGTCTCCTAAAAAATGTCATTTTTGCCTCTTTGAGCTGTTATTTGACCCCCTTAAAATGCTTCTAAACTCACCAAACTTGACACACACATCAGGTCTGGCAAAAATTGCGATCTGATGAAAAAACCTAACCTCAAAACTCAAAATTGCGCTCTACCGCCCCCCTAGGAATAAAACACGGACAAACTGCTCCTAGGAAGAAAACACAGACAAAACTGCTTGTAACTTCCGGTAGGAATGTCAGAGAGACATGAAACAAAAAACACTATGTAGGTCTTACTTAGACCTACATTTTAATAATTAACATACTTTAGCAAAAATCAACAGGAAGTTTGATATTTTCACTTCAATACAACAACTGCATTACTTTCACAATGCATTAGATTCTCAAAATAGTGGCTCCAAGGCGTCTTGTAACGCTTATCCGGCCGTGGGTCTCGGGGGCAGCAGCCAAAGCGGACCCGACCGACGCTGCTTGCAGCTTTAATTGTTATTTAGTCCTTAAATAAAATAGTGAACTAGACAACTTGTCTTTGAGTAGTAAGTAAACAAAGACTCCTAATTAGTCTAATTGGTAACATACTGTGTCATTTATACACCTATTATTTTGTCAACATTATAAAGGACAAACTGTGAAAAAAATATTATTAATCTACTTGTTCATTTACTGTTAATATCTGCTAATTTTCTATTTTAACATGTTCTATCTACACTTCTGTTAAAATGTAATAATTACTTATTCTTCTCTTCTTTGATACTTGACATTAGTTTTTGATGATACCACACATTTAGGTGTCGATCTGATACCAAGTAGTTACAGGACCATGCAATAAAATATAACAACTAATAACCAATATGGTTAACAAATACTGATATAAAGGGTAGGTGTCGCGCTGTTTTGTTTAAACATGTTCTGTCTACACTTCTGTTAAAATCTAATAACCACTTATTCGTCTGTTCTTTGATACTTGACATTAGTTTTGGATGATACCACACATTTAGGTATCGATCCGATACCAAGTAGTTACAGGATCATACATTGGTCATATTCAAAGTCCTCATGTACTGAGTTTATAAAAATAATATACATTTTTATGTTGTGATGCTAAAAAATATAATCGTATCGACTCGATACGCTCCTGTACTTGGTATCATTACAGTGGATGTAAGGTGTAGATCCGCCCATTTGTTTACATTGTATCGCCGGTGAGCTATTGTGTCCTCCGACGGTGTGTAGTGAAGCGTGTTTAGCTACTCCTCGTCCTCCAGTGATAATGTTACTTGCAAGAAAATTACTTTATTTAAACCACCTCCTCCTGAGTGCGTTCCAGTGTTATAACTTCACTTTTATCTTTACTTTTTACACCAAAATGCGCCTGTTCTCCATTTTCTGTCCACACACTGTGTCTGCATGTAAGTACTCGGTGTGCGTGTGCTGCCGAACATGCTCCTCTGTTTGTAAAAAACAGCAACGTAACGACACCCAGGAACCGTTTTTTTAAAAAGTATAGTATAGTATAGTACCATTTTTGATTAATTAGTACCGCAATTTTATACAAGTACCAGTATACTGTACAACCCTAATTCTAAATCATAAAAAATGGCAAGTACGAGGTGGCTAACAGGAGTATACTATTCCGGCCCTCGGGAAAAAAAAAATCGCCAACAATACTCCATTGATGACCTGAAAATTAACAACGCAGTAACTAGCTTATGCTGCTATATTGACATGATGAGCTGCTACATCACCTCAGAGTTGGTAAAAGTACATTTTAGATTATAAATCATGTTGCCCACCTGGATAGTAGAAGGTTGTGGACATAAACTAACATTCGACTTCGACATTCGACTTTTTTTTACCTGCATGATGAATACAATTAATACTCCATCCAAACGGGAAGATATAAACATCCCGTCAGTCCGTATCCCAGTGGGATCAGAAGTCGTACAGTAAGTGATTGTTTTATTATGTTCGTAGTTTGTTTATCTTGTTTAGCACTGCAACATGATGCTAAAGACCTGTTCAGGACTCATCTTTTAAAACTTGGAAGTCGTCCTCATTATATTCAGGCTCAAAAATGGAAGGTCCAATATCATAATTTGTCCCAAAGTAGTTGTTTTATACATGTTGCAAATTGACAACAGGAAGTTTACAAATAAATGTGTTGGAAATGGCGATTATGATTAATTTTCCATCCAAACGGGAAGATATAAACATCCCAACAGTCGGCATCTCAATGAGAGCAGACATTGTACAGTAAGTGATTGTTTTATTATGTTCATATTTTGTTTTACATGTATAGCACTTAGCCATATTGCTACATGATGCTTTTGTAGTTCACTAAAACTGGATCTGTTTAGCACTCATCTTTTAAAACTTGGAACTCATCCTCGTTATATTCAGGCTCAAAAATATAGGGTCCGAGATCATCATTTGTCCCAAAGTAGTCATTTTATCCATGTTGCAAATTGAAAACAGGAAGTGAACAAACAAATATATTGGACATGACGATTAGGATAAATTCTCAATCCAA
>NC_084638.1:9903171-9905671 GCF_033978795.1 Nerophis ophidion
CTTATAGTCCCAAAAATACGGTACATGTATTTACAAAAATCACAGAATGTTAATCAGTCTAAAAAAGGAAACACAAAAAAATAATCAAAACAAAAGTATTATTACTACTAAATATCAATAGTAGTGGTTTAATGTTACACAATTTGGTATTTTTTTTTGAAAATGAATCTTTTTTCTGAAAAAAATCAACTGAATACTAAAAAAAGGAAAACGCAAAAATAATAAAAACAAAAGTCTCAATATTACTAAATACATCAAAAACAGCACTTTAACACACAAAAAAAAGATTTATATATCTATTATTCTAAACAAAATCCAAACTCAAAATGAACACTAAAAAAAGGGAAAGTATCAATACTTCTAAATATATCAGTAATAGATGTTTGATGTTACATTTAAAAATATATATATTTTTTGTGTAACATTAACACAAAAAATATTCTTTTTTTTTTATTTATCTATTTTTTATAAAAAAATTACAACTCCAACTGAATACTGAAAAAAAGGAAAACTAAAAAAATCATTAAAAAAAACATAATTAAAACGACTGAATACATCAATAATAACGGTTTAATGTCAACTACTACAAGTTTAACCCCAAAAAATGTATCTTTCGTAAAAAAGTATTTAAAAAAAAAAAAAAATCACAGAATATTTATTAGTCTAAAAAATGAAACACAAGAAAATAATAAAAACAAAAGTATCAATACTACTTAATATATCAATAATAGTGGTTTAATGTTAAATTAAACAAAAAAAATTGTGTTACATTAAACCGCTGTTTATATATTTAGTATTTTTAATTATTTTGTTTTTATAATTGTTTTTTTTTCTTTTTTTTTTAGTATTTATTTGAAGGGATTTCGTTGAGAAAATATAGATAAATAAATATTTTTTTTGTGTGTGTTTATTTTTTCTAAACAAAATCCCAACTCCAACTGAATACTAAAAAATAAAACCCCCAAAAATTATAAAAACAGAATAATTAAAACTACTAAATATATCAATAAAAGCTGTTTAATGTTAAACCTCCTAAAAGTTTTTTTCTATTTTTTTAAATAACATATTTATCTTGAATAAAAAATTGTTTACAAAAATCACAGAATGGTAACCAGTCTAAAAAAGTAAACATAAAAATAATAAAAACAAAAGCCTTATTACTACTAAATATATCGGTAATAGCGGTTTAATGCAAACACAACAATTAAATATTAATTTTTTTATTGATCTATTTTTTCTAAACAAAACTCCAACTCAATACTAAAAGAGGAAAACCAAATAAGTAAAAAAGTATTAATATTACTAAATATTTCTATAATAGCTGTTTAATACACCTAAAAGTTAAACAAAAAATATATAAAACAACATTATTTATCCTTAACTATTTACAAAAATCATAGAATGTTAACCAGTCTAAAAAGTAAACAAAAAATAATGAAAACAAAATAATTACTGCTAAATATATCAATAGCCGTTTAATGTTAACGCAAATTTTTATTTATTTTCTCTAAAAAAAAATCCCAACTCCAATGAAATACTAAAAAAAAAGACAAAAAAAATAATGTTACTAATTATTTGTATAATAGCTGTTTAATGTTAATCCCCCAAAAAGTTAAACAAAACAATATATTATTTATCTTTAATAAAGTATTTACAAAAATCACACAATGTTAACAAGTCTAAAAAGTAAACACAAAAAATAATACAAACAAAATAATTATTATAACTAAATATATCAATAATAGCTGTTTAATGTTAATGCAAATTTTAATTTATTTTTTCTAAAAAAAATCTCAACTCCAACAAAATATTTGAAAAAAAGGAAAAAAAAGTATTGTTACTAATTATTTCTATAATAGCTGTTTAATGTTAATCCCCCAAAAAGTTAAGCAAAAAAAATATATAATTATTTATCTTTAATAAAATATTTACAAAAATCACACAATGTTAATCGGTCTAAAAAGTAAACAAAAATAAAAAACAAACAAAATAATTATTATAACTTAAATATTAATAATAGCTGTTTAATGTTAACGCAAATTTTTTTATTCATTTATTTGTTAAAAAAAAAAATCCCAACTCCAACGAAATACTAAAAAAATGAAAACCAAAATGAAATAATAAAAAAGTAAAACAAGTATTGATATTACTATTTCTATAATAGCTGTTTCATGTTAATGCAAATTTTATTGGTATTTTTTTTATTAATATATTTTTTCTAAACAAAATCAAAACTCCAACTGAATATTAAAAAAAGGAAAAAGAAAACTAAAACAAAAAAGTATCAATATTACAAAATATTTTAATAACAGCTGTTTAACGTTAATCCCCATATTTTCTAAACAAAAACATATATTTTTTTGATTATTTGTATTTCATAAAAAAATTATTTACAAAAGTCACAGAATATTAAAGCAACATTTTTTTCTTATTTATAATTTTTTTCTAAATAAAATCCCAACTCCAACTGAATAGAAAAAAAAAGAAAACCAAAAAAATG
>NC_084638.1:9913171-9923171 GCF_033978795.1 Nerophis ophidion
AAGCTAAGACTCTTAAAAAGTGTGTTATTGTGTCTGCTATGGCGCCATCTTTTGGACGAGTTAGCTCACTGCGGGTGCAGCACTCCTGTTAAGACTGGGCTTTAAACCGGAAGTACAAGTGCCGTTCCGTCCACGGCGTTTCGACGCATCCATGCAAGGTTTCTAAGTTTTACAATATAACTAAAACAATCCATACTTACTAAACCGTCCCGTGTGTGATGTCTGTAGGGAGGTTCCTTTTTTTTGTTATTGTAATGTAATGAAGCGACCGACGTTAGCATTAGCTATCATGCTAACATGTTTACGAGTGTCTGTGTTAGTATTATTAATTTACAATGGCATTCTTTTTGTATTGTTTCAGTTTGGTAAATCCACTGAAAAGTTACAGTGGAGTGATTGAGTCCGTCCATGACTATGACTTCTGTTTTGTTTGATCAGCCGTTTTACTGCCGTGCTACAGACACCAGTGCACTCTATTGCCCAGAAAATACGCTAATAGTTTCTCATGCTAATCAATAAACCATCAGTGGTGTTTTTATCATTACAATGTTGCTGCCACTGAGGTGATAAAAGTGTAATAAATGGCAACATTTTGAATAATAATAATAAAAAACTGGTCCTACCTGTCAGGAAGAACTCTCTTGCTGTAGAAGTCCGGCAGTCCGTCCTCCAGCATGCTGACTCCTCCGTTCTCAGAGTAATGCTGCAAGAAACAGGAAGACATATAACGACGCTCAACCTAGGGCTGAGCCATAAAACCATAATAATAAAAAAATGCGTTCGATAAAAACGTTTGATGTGTTTTTTCTCTTCTTTCTTTTTGTTTTTAATATGATTTTTTTTGACAACTACTTGAAAGGACATCATATATATATATATATATATATATATATATATATATATATATATATATATATATATATATATAAATATATATATATATATATATATATATATATATATATATATATATATATATATATATAAATAACATCGATTTTTTTTTTAATGAATTAAAAATCCTTACAAATTATAATTGCGCTTAATCTGAAAATGTATATATATATATAAATATATATTAAAAGATTACATTGATTTTTGATAATTTTTTAATCGATTAAAAATTGTTATAAAAAAGAATTGCGATTAATCTAAAATCTTTTATTTTTTTGACACACTTACTGGGAAAAAGACATTTTAAAAAATCGTTACGAATAAGAATTACGATTAATCAAAACATTTTTTTTTTTTTAGACACTTACTGGAAAATATATTTAAAAAAAGTAATTTTTTTATATATAAATATATATAAAAAATCGATTCAAAAATAAATTTAAATCGGGTAAAAATCATTAAAAATATTTGCGATTAATCTGTAATTTTTTTTTCACACCCCTACTGCAAATGGCATATTTAAAAAGAAAAAAGAAAAAAATCGATGTTTGATTTTTTTTTTTAATCGATTAAAAAATCGTTACAAATAAGAATTGTGATTAATCTAAAAATTATTATTATTTTTTTACCTCACGACTGGAAAGGACATATTTAAAAAAAACAACACAAAACCAAAAATACATCATTCTATTTATTTTTTTAATTGATTAAAAATCATTACAAATACAAATTGCAATTAATTTGAAAATCAATTTTTTTTGTTTACATTTTTACTGGAAAAAATAGTTACATTATATATATATATATATATATATATATATATATATATATATATCACATAGATTTTTTATATTTTTGAATCAATTAAAAATTGTTAAAAATAAGAATCGCGATTCATCTGAAAATCTTGTTTTTGACACCCTGACTGGATAAGACATTTATTAAAAATAATAATTACATATATATATATATATATTTTTTTTTTAATGGTTACCAAAAAGAAACGCGATTCAAACGAAAATCGATTCCCTTTCAACACCCGTAGTCTTATTATGCATTTAAAAACAAAAACAACAAGCGGACCAAATCCAGTCTGCGCAAACAACCCATCACTAGCAGCTAAGAAGTGTTTGTCATGATTTGGTACGTTTCTTCAAAGTGGGTAAGTCAGAAAACGCCTCCAGGAGGCAGTTATTGCATCGAGACAAAAGCAACTGCCTCTGAAGTCAACAGGATCTTATTTTTGGAAAGTGCCACTGGCAGCGGGAATAGCATGAATGAAAAGTTGGCACGAAGCCGAAAACCTTCAGAAGAACAGTTTTTGGCCTCAGGGTTGCGTGGAAACAGAGTGTTGCCACAACCCCCCCCCACTGGTGCTCCTCAGCAATAAAGATGCTATTTCCAACATGCTAACTGCTCACAATCACTTTCACACTGTTTGGATCTCAACGGCAAGGCTGCCCTCGCGGCTCACAGTCGCTCATTTGCCATGAACTCACAGCTTCTGGGGGAAGGTGCCCCGCTCTGTGTCTCCGCGGCGGACGGGGCCTTACGTGGGTCACGTGGCGTAAGGGCGAGCCGTTGGTGGGAAGGGTGGACAGACACTCCCACGAGGCCGAGTGGGAAAGGTGGCGAGAAGGGACGGGGGAGGAGTTGGGCTCGTCTCCGAGACCTACAACAAATCAGAGACATTATTCGTTAACTCATGCCTTAGTCGAGTCCACGCAGAGGATTAAAAACCTCACCAGGTCTGGTGGAGACAGGGCGGATTCTTCTGGTTCTGGAGCTCCGCTTCTTTATAGCCATTGTGTCCTTCGGAGCAAAAATAGCTTTTTTACTCTGCAGATTATTCAACAATAAAGACTCAAACCTTAACAGCTCAGGCATTTTATGGTTTGTGCAACCTTACACAGTTGCTAGTAATAATTGTTATTGAGCACCGTGGAAGTGTACGTAACATAAGTCAAACTCCAGGCCCGGGGGCCAGATCTGGCCCCTCACATCAATTTATTTGGTAATAAATGTAATAAATGATCACACAAATCAAACCAATTTTTTGGTGTATACATTAAATGTGTATACCTGTTAGGGCTGTGAATCTTTGGGAACCACGCGATTCAATTCCACTTTTTGACGGAAAAAATCCCGACTTTTTGACGGAAAAAATCCAGAATTTTTGACGGAAAAAATCCAGAATTTTTGATAGAAAAAATCCCAAATTTATGACACTTACAAAAAACAACAACTTTTTAACTGGAAAAATCCCAATTTTTTGACGGAAAAAATCCAGAATTTTTTAAAGAAAAAATCCCGAATTTTTGACCCAAAAAAATCCCGAATTTTTGAATGAAAAAATCCCGAATTTTTGACCCAAAAAATCCCGAATATTTGACAGAAAAAATCCCAAATTTCTGAGGAAAAAATCAGAAAGAAAAAAAATCCCGATTTTTTGACAGAAAAAATCCAGAGTTTTTGACGAAAAAAATGCAGACTTTTTGACGAAAATAATCTCGACTTTTTGACACAAAAAAAAAAAATCTCGATTTTTTGACAGGAAAAATTCCAATTTGACAGAAAAAAATCCCAACTTTCTGACGGAAAAAATCCAACGTTTTTGACACTTACAAAAAAACCTGACTTTTTGACAGAGAAAATCACAACTTTCTAAAAGAAAAAAATCCAGACTTTTTTACATTTACAAAAAAATCCAGATTTTTGACAGAAAAAAATGATTTAACAGCAAAAAAATCCCAACTTTGTGACCGAAAAAATCCAGAATTTTTGACAGAAAAAAATCCCGAATTTTGACAGAAAAAATCCCGACTTTGATGGAGAAAATCCTGAATTTCTGACGGAAAAAATCCCGACTTTCAGAAAGATAAAAATCCCGACTTTTTGACAGAAAAAATCCAGAGTTTTTGACACAAAAAAAATCTTGACTTTTTGACACAAAAAAATCTCGACTTTTTGACACAAAAAAAATCTCAACTTTTTGACAGGAAAAATTCCAACTTGACAGAAAAAATCCCAACTTTCTGACAGAAAAAAATCCAGAATTTTTGACTCTTACAAAAAAACTGACTTTTTAACAGAGAAAGTCACAACTTTCTGACAGAAAAAAATCCTGACTTTTTGACACTTACAAAAAATCCGGATTTTTGACAGAAAAAAAATGACTTAACAGAAAAAAATCCTGACTTTTTGACGTAAAAAAATTCCGATTTGACAGAAACAACTTGGACTTTTTGACAGAAGAAAACCTGACTTTTTGACACTTAAAAAAAAACAAACAGATTTTTTTAACAGAAAAAAATCCCAACTTTTTGACAGAAAAAAATCCTGACTTTTTGATAGAAAAAAATCCCAACTTTTTGACCCAAAAAAATCCCAATTTTTGGACGGAAAAAAATACCGGTTTTACCCTGCCTGCTGCCGCACTTTAGACACCCCTGAGCTATTGTAACGCTTGACAATCCTCAATTAATGCTAAAAATATTGAGCATGCCTATTAAAAAAAAATAAATCGGAGGACACTTACAATTCCGAGGGTGACGCCCACGTCTTCATCCGGGAATTCCAAAGACTCCATGATCCTGGACTGTCTGATGGTTTGTCTTCCTGACCCCACATCATCCCAGCGCTTCGCCTGAGACACCTGCCGCAACTGACACACACACACACACACACACACACACACACACACACACACACACACACACACACACACACACACACACACACACACACACACACACACACAAACACACACGTTTGTGTACTTCGTACCTTCTGGAGACCCGAGAAAAATGCCTACCTTTTTAGGACCAGCCTTTCTAAATATATAAAGAAGTGTATTTACAACACTAATAATATATACATATTATGCACAAATATAAAAAAAAGTTGTTGTGAAAAATTAGTTGGAATTTCACAAGAAAAACTTAGAAGGTTGGCAGTATTATAATAAAAGTCATGACTTTACTCGACGCAAGTCAAAATGTTACAAGAAAAAATGAATATTGGGGCAATATTATGATAAAAGTTGGAAATTTACTCAATAACAGTCTCAATTTTACAAGAAAAGTAGAACATTTTGGCAATTTTTTTTTTAAGAATCGTAATTTTACTTGATAAAAGTCACAATTTTATATACATATATATATATATATATACAAACATACATACATATATATATATATATATATACATAATTATACAAATACATATATACATACATACACATATATAACTATATACTGCATATATATATATATATACATATATACACATATATAACTATATACTGTATATATATATACATGTATATATACATATACACATATATATATATATATATATATTTATATATATATATATATATATATGTGTGCAATCATAAGCTTTAACACATTGACTATGACAGCCCTAAGACAAAATACATGTACTGAACTTTAAAATGTGTCCTGAAGAACATTTGACATATCTTCAAAGTACAATCCTACTTGCCAGAAGCACAACATTTGCAGTTTTAACAGCGCTCTCAAAAGTAGTCATGCAGAAAAGGCCCATTACCAGTACCAGGGTCTTATGTGTGGCGTAGAGTTCTTGCAGGATCTGATCCACGATGGAGTTGGTCAAATACGAGACCACGGACAACTTCACCTCCCTGACGTGAAAACACAACAACAACAACAATAAATGAATACAAACCTAACCAGCGTTATTGAGAATATTGAAAAGAGAGGTGGTCCTCACTCCAGGGCTCTGTTGATGTCCTCCGACGCTCTCTCCATCAGGGCGTTGCGGATGGCCGAGCGAGGGATCAGAACCTGCTCACAGATGGAGGACAGGGACGGGCTGAGCCTCTCGGCCGCCGAGCAGGACATGGGACACAACTCTCGGCACAGGGACACCATGGAGTCCACCACCACCTGCAGTGATCAACACCTCTCACATTTAACCCGGATTACAGGGACACCATGGAGTCCACCACCACCTGCAACGATCAACACCTCTCACATTTACCCGGATTACAGGGACACCATGGAGTCCACCACCACCTGCAGTGATCAGCACTGCTCACATTTAACCCTGATTACAGGGACACCATGGAGTCCACCACCACCTGCAGCGATCAGCACCTCTCACATTTACCCGGATTACAGGGACACCACGGAGTCCACCACCACCTGCAGTGATCAACACCTCTCACATATAACCCTGATTACAAGGACATCATGGAGTCCACCAACACCTGCAACGATCAACACCTCTCACATTTACCCGGATTACAGGGACACCATGGAGTCCACCACCACCTGCAGTGATCAGCACTGCTCACATTTAACCCGGATTACAGGGACACCATGGAGTCCACCACCACCTGCAGCGATCAGCACTGCTTACATTTAACCCGGATTACAGGGACACCATGGAGTCCACCACCACCTGCAGTAATCAACACCTCTCACATTTAACCCTGATTACAAGGACACCATGGAGTCCACCACCACCTGCAGGGATCAACACCTCTCACATTTAACCCGGAATACAGGGACACCATGGAGTCCACCACCACCTGCAGTGATCAGCACCTCTCACATTTAACCCGGATTATACTAATTTCACCTAGTTTTGTTCCGGTTAGTAAAACAAATGTCATCTGTTGACGCAACTACATACATCACACGGACAAAGATTTGTTTTTTCTGACATAGACTTGTTTCTTCAGCATTGTCCACACCTTTAAATCAGGTTTTTGTTTCATCTGATTTCACATGGACAAAGATAAGACCTTCTGGAGGAGAGTTCCGTGGTCAGGTGGAACAAAAATGGAGCTGTTTGGCCCACAATGAGGCCTTTAATCCCAGGGACACCATGCCTTTAATCACAGGAATACCATGCATACCGCTAAGCATGGTGGTGGTAGTATTATTACTTTTTTAAAAACTAATTGTAGCCTGATTTAACCCTTCCTTTACCACTTTTAACGTGTGTTTGGGGGTCATTGTCCTGTTGGAACACCCGACTGCGCCCAAGACCCAACATCCGGGCTGATGATTTTAGTTTGTCCTGAAGAATTTTGGAGGTAATCACATAGAACTTTCCTCCAGAAGGTCTTATCTTTGTCCATGTGATGTCAGATGAAACTAAAATGGAGCTCTTTGGCTCACACAATACCCAGCAATATGTTTGGAGGAGAAAAGGTGAGGCCTTTAATTCCAGGGACACCATGCATACCGC
This sequence comes from Nerophis ophidion, assembly GCF_033978795.1. Taxonomy (NCBI): domain Eukaryota; kingdom Metazoa; phylum Chordata; class Actinopteri; order Syngnathiformes; family Syngnathidae; genus Nerophis; species Nerophis ophidion. Next base: position 9,920,309 of record NC_084638.1, read on the forward strand.
CAATTATGGTGGTGGTAGTATTATTTTTTTTAAATTTTTCAACTAAGTCTAGCCTGATTTAGCCATTCCTTTGCCACTTTTGACGTGTGTTTGGGGGTCATTGTCCTGTTGGAACACCCAACTGCGCCAAGACCCAACATCCGGGCTAATGGTTTTAGCTTGTCCTGAAGAATTTGGTGGTAATCCCATAGAACTTTCCTCCAGAAGGTCTTACCTTTGTCCATGTGATGTCAGATGATACACAAATTCAGCTTTTTGGCCCACGAAATGTTTGGAGGAGAAAAGGTGAGGCCTTTATTTCCAGGGACACCATGCATACCGCTAAGCATGGTGGTAGTCATGTTATTTCTTTAAACTTTTTTTTTTTTAACTAATTGTAGCCTGATTTTGCCATTCCTTTACCACTTTTGACGTGTGTTTGGGGGTCATTGTCCTGTTGGAACACCCAACTGCGCCAAGACCCAACATCCGGGCTAATGGTTTTAGCTTGTCCTGAAGAATTTGGTGGTAATCCCATAGAACTTTCCTCCAGAAGGTCTCACCTTTGTCCATGTGATGTCAGATGATACACAAATTCAGCTTTTTGGCCCACGAAATGTTTGGAGGAGAAAAGGTGAGGCCTTTATTTCCAGGGACACCATGCATACCGCTAAGCATGGTGGTAGTCATGTTATTTCTTTAAACTTTTTTTTTTTTTAACTAATTGTAGCCTGATTTAGCCATTCCTTTACCACTTTTTACGTGTGTTTGGGGGTCATTGTCCTGTTGGAACACCCAACTGCGCCCAAGACCCAACATCCGGGCTAATGATTTTAGTTTGTCCTGAAGAATTTGGAGGTAATCCCACATAACTTTCCTCCAGAAGGTCTTATCTTTGTCCATGTGATGTCAGATGACACACAAATTCAGCTTTTTGGCCCACAAAATGTTTGGAGGAGAAAAGGTGAGGCCTTTATTTCCAGGGACACCATGCATACCGCTAAACATGGTGGTAGTCGTGTTATTTTTTTAACTAATTCTAGCCTGATTTAGCCATTCCTTTACCACTTTGGACGTGTGTTTGGGGGTCATTGTCCCGTTGGAACACCCAACTGCGCCCAAGACCCAACATCCGGGCTAATAATTTTAGCTTGTCCTGAAGACTTTGGAGGTAATCCCACAGAACTTTCCTCCAGAAGGTCTTATCCTTGTCCATGTAATGTCAGATGAAACAAAAATGGAGCTGTTTGGCCCACACAATACCCAGCAATATGTTTGGAGGAGAAAAGGTGAGGCCTTTAATTCCAAGGACACCATGCATACCGCCAATTATAGTGGTGGTAGTATTATTTTTTTTTTAACTTTTTAAACTAATTCTAGCCTGATTTAGCCATTCCTTTGCCACTTTTGATGTGTGTTTGGGGGTCACTGTCCTGTGGGAACACCCGACTGCGCCCAAGACCCAACATCCGGGCTAATAATTTTAGCTTGTCCTGAAGAATTTTGGAGGTAATCACCTAGAACGTTCCTCCAGAAGGTCTTATCTTTGTCCATGTGATGTCAGATGAAACACAAATGGAGCTGTTTGGCCCACACAATACCCAGCAATATGTTCGGAGGAGAAAAGGTGAGGCCTTTAATTCCAGGGACACCATGCATACCGCCAATTATGGTGGTGATAGTATTATTTTTTTAAACTTTTTTAACTAATTCTAGCCTGATTTAGCCATTCCTTTGCCACTTTTGACGTGTGTTTGGGGTCATTGTCCCGTTGGAACACCCAACTGCGCCCAAGACCCAACATCCGGGCTAATGATTTTAGCTTGTCCTGAATAATTTGGAGGTAATCCCACAGAACTTTCCTCCAGAAGGTCTTATCTTTGTCCATGTGGTGTCAGATGACACACAAATTCAGCTTTTTGGCCCACAAAATGTTTGGAGGAGAAAAGGTGAGGCCTTTATTTCCAGGGACACCATGCATACCGCTAAGCATGGTGGTAGTCGTGTTATTTTTTTAAACTTAAAAAAAAAAAAACTAATTCTAGCCTGATTTAGCCATTCCTTTACCACTTTGGACGTGTGTTTGGGGGTCATTGTCCCGTTGGAACACCCAACTGTGCCCAAGACCCAACATTTGGGCTAATGGTTTTAGCGTGTCCTGAATAATTTTGGAGGTAATCACACAGGACTTTCCTCCAGAAGGTCTTATCTTTGTCCATTTGGTGTCAGATGACACAAAAATTCAGCTTTTTGGCCCACAAAATGTTTGGAGGAGTAAAGGTGAGGCCTTTATTTCCAGGGACACCATGCATACCGCTAAGCATGGTGGTAGTCGTGTTATTTTTTTTAACTTTAAAAACAAAAAACAAATTCTAGCCTGATTTAGCCATTCCTTTACCACTTTGGACGTGTGTTTGGGGGTCATTGTCCCGTTGGAACACCCAACTGTGCCCAAGACCCAACATCCGGGTTAATGGTTTTAGTTTGTCCTGAAGAACTTGGTGGTAATCCCACAGAACTTTCCTCCAGAAGGTCTTATCTTTGTCCATGTGGTGTCAGATGAAACAAAAATTCAGCTTTTTGGCCCACAATATTTTTGGAAGCGTAAAGGTGAGGCCTTTATTTCCAGGGACACCATGCATACCGCTAAGCATGGTGGTGGTAGTGTTATTTTTTTAAATATTATTTTTTTTAGCTAATTCTAGCCTGATTTAACAATTCCTTTACGACTTTGGACGTGTGTTCGGGGTCATTGTCCTGTTGGAACACCCAACTGCGCCCAAACCCAACATCCGGGCTAATGGTTTTAGCTTGTCCTGAAGAATTTGGAGGTAACCACACATGACTTTCCTCCAGAAGGTCTTATCTTTGTCCATGTAATGTC
>NC_084638.1:9930671-9940671 GCF_033978795.1 Nerophis ophidion
GTTTGGAAACAATTAAGGTGTGTAAATACACATTTCTGCATAAATAAACATATTTTACAAAGCATATACATTATATTTCGGGGCGGTAGAGTGGCCGTGCCAGCAGTTTGAGGGTTCCAGGTTCGATCCCCGCTTCCGCCATCCTAGCCACTGCCGTTGTGTCCTTGGGCAAGACACTTTACCCACCTGCTCCCAGTGCCACCCACACTGCTTTAAATATAACTTAGATATTGGGTTTCACTATGTAAAAGGGCTTTGAGTCACTAGAGAAAAGTGCTATATAAATATAACTCACATCACTATTTCCAAAATTATTTGGCCTTCCATACAAATGATGGCAATCAGGTGTCCTAATTATTCGGCCCGGTGTATCAAATCAAGCACTTAGGCATGGAGACAGTTTCTACAAACATTTGTGACAGAACGGGCCGCTTTCAGTGATTTCCAGCGTGGAACTGTCATAGTGAATTATATTTATATAGCGCTTTTTCGCAAGTGACTCAAAGCGCTTTACATAGTGACACCCAATATCTAAGTTACATTTAAAGCAGTGTGGGTGGCACTGGGAGCAGGTGGGTCAAGTGTCTTGCCCAAGGACACAACGGCAGTAACTAGGATGGCACAAGCGGGAATCGAACCTGCAACCCTCAAGTTGCTGGCACGGCCACTCTACCAGCCGAGCTATGCCACCTGTGCAAACAAATCCAGTCGTGAAATGTCCTCGCTTTTAAAAATTCCAAAGTCAACTGTGGGCTTTGTTATAAGAAAAGTGAAGAGTTTTGGGAACAACAGCAACTCAGCCACCAAGTGGTAGGCCACGTAAACTGACAGAGAGGGGTCAGCGGATCACTTTCTGCACGGTCAGTTGCTACAGAGCTCCAAACTTCATGTAAACTTTCCAATTTAGCCCACGTACAGTACGCAGAGAGCTTCGTGGAATGAGTTTCCATGGCCGCGCAGCTGAGTCTAAGCCATACATCACAAAGTCCAATGCAAAGCGTGGGATTCCGTCGGGCAATCTGAATAACAGTAAGAAAAGTGTCCAATTTCTTTGGTGTCACTAACAAAACGACCTCCGCCGTCTCCAAGATTCCACCGCAACTGGAAAATGTAATAAATACACATTTGGCTTTTCTGGGTGTTGTTGATAAATGGCTTTCGCTTTGCATTGTAGAGTTTTAACTTGCACTTGAAGATGTAGCGACCGACCGTAGTTACTGACAGGGGTTTTCCGAAGCCTTCCTGAGCCCACGTGGTGATATCCATGACACACTGATGTCGCTTTTTGATGCGGTATCGCCTGAGGTATGGCATTGCCGCATACGTGCAGTGATTTCTCTAGATTCTCTGAACATTTTGATGATATTACGTAACATAGATGGTGAAATCCCTAAATTCCTCGCAATAGCTGGTTGAGAAATGTTGTTTTTGAACAATTTTCTCTCGCGTTTGTTGACAAAGTGGGGATCCTCGCCCCGTCCCTTGTTTGTGAACGACTCGAGCATTTTATGGAAGCTTCTTTTTTTTTTTTTTTTACACCCAATCACGGCACCCACCTGTTCAGAATTAACCCGTTCACCTGTGGGATGTTCCAAATAAGTGTTTTGACGTGCATCCCTCAACTTTCTCAGTCTTTTTTGCCACTCGTGCCAGCTTTTTTGAAACAGGTCGCAGGCACCCAAGTCCAAATGAGCTAATATTTGCAAAAAATAACCACATTTACCAGTTTGAAGGTTATATATCTTGTCTTTGCAGTCTTTTCAATTGAATATAAGTTGGAAAGGATTTGCAAATTTGTTTTTATTTACCATTTACACCATTTTTGTACATAAAAAAAGCAAACTTTCTTCCTGTATGCATTCTTAATGTACATTTCGGACTGCACTGTGCCAGGTGTGAAATTTGGTGGAGGAGGAATTATGGCGTGGGGTTGTTTTTCAGGATTTGGTCTTGGCCGCCTTAGGAACTTTGAATGCTCCAGGATACCAAAACATTTTGGACAATTCCACGCTCCCAACCTTGTGCTAACAGTTTGGAGCGGAGGGCCCCCTTTCCTCTTCCAACATGACTGGTCCAAAAGACACGGATGACAGAGTCTGGCATGGATGAACTTGACTGGCTTGCACAGAGTCCTGACCTGAAGCCAATAGAACACCTCTAGAGCAGTGGAGACGCCTTCTCTGGAGTGATGAATCACACTTTTTCCACCCGGCAATCTGATGGACCAGTCTGGGTTTCGAAGTTGCCAGGAGAACGCTACATTTCGGACCGCATCGTGCCGAGTGTAAAATTTGGTGGAGGAGGAATTATGGTGTGGGGTTGTTTTCCCAGGAGTTGGGCTTGGCCCCTTAGTTCCAGTGAAAGGAACTTTGAATGCTCTAGGATGCCACCTGTGCAACAAATCCAGTTGTGAAATTTCCTAAATATTCCCAAGTCAACAGTCGGCTTTATTAAAAGAAAACGGAAAAGTTTGGGAACAACAGCAACTCAGCCACCAAGTGGTAGGACACAAGAACTGACCCACACCGGAGGAATTATGGTGTGGGGTTGTTTTTCAGGAGTTCTTCCAGTGAAAGGAACTTTGAATGATCCAGGATACCAAAACATTTTTTGACAATTTTTGCTCCCAAACTTGTGGGAAAAATTTGGTGTGGGCCCCTTTCCTCTTCCAACATGACTGTACAAAGCAAAGACCATAAATAAACGGATTACAGAGTCTGGTGTGGATGAACTTGACTGGCCTGCACAGAGTCCTGACATGAACCCGATAAAACACCTTTGGAATGAATTAGAACGGCAGACTGAGAGCCAGGCCTTCTCACTAATGCGCTTTTGGAAGAATGGTCAAACATTCCTATAAACACACTCGGCAACCTTGTGGACAGCCTTCCCAGAAGAGTTGTAATGGCTGTAAAAGGTCATATTGAACCCTATTGGTTAGGAATGAGATGGCACTTCAAGTTCATATGCGAGTCAAGGCCGGTGGCCAAATACTTTAAATCTGGAACAATAGTTCTTCCTAGAATTTAGCGGCTGCGCCTTATAGTCCGGAAAATACAGTGTTTATTTTTTGAAAGGGTCTACAACGGAAAAGCCACATTTATTGATAACATCGATTAATCCCCACGCCTAAGAAGAGAAGTACAAAAACAACAATTGAATAAAATTGTGAAACTCACAGCTCGGGAATTCCTGGCTTCCTTCAGGATCTGTTTGGCGGTCTGGACTTCCTCGGCGTCCTCGGAGCCCTTCAGCACGCCGATCTGCTGCTGCACCCGCACGCACAACCGCTCCATCACCTCCACAGGCGGAAACATTTTTTTGTTACTTTTCGAGCCTCCTCTCCCGCACCTCGAGCCGGTCCACGGGAAGACGCACCTGCTCGGCGGTGCTGGTGACCAGGCCCTGGTGCAGCCGGAGAGCCTGCTTCTGGGAGAACCGCTGGGTCTGGTTGTTCCGGAGCAGGGCGCGCTGGATCTGCAACCGAATCACACGGTGGTTTGACGGAGCTCGGCGTGAACAGGAGAAAAGTCCATTGGCGTGCAACTACTGCTATAAAAGCCGAAGATGCAAAACAACCAAAGAAACTAAAAGTTTAGTCTGAGAAGACTAAAAAAGAAAAAAGGAGGCTCCCCGGATTAAAAGGACAGTCGAGGATCAACATTTGCCCCGGCTTTAAATCACTGGCGTGGGCTCAAAGACTAGGAGTTTTTGGTTCTGTTCTTGCTAAACTAGTAAGTGACTTTCGATGCTCAAATCAAAATGCTAATATATTAGAAGAAGGAGAAGGATAAGAAGAAGAAGGAGAAGAAAGAAAAGAAGAACAACAAGAAGGCCCATGCGCAACAACTGCTATCAAGGCCGAAACTGCAAAACAACCAAAGAAACAAAAAGTTTAATCTGAGGAGACTGGAAAAAAGAAAAAGGGAGGCTACCCGGATTAAGGACAGTCAAGGATCAACATTGGCCTGGCTTTCACTCGCTGGCGTGAGCTTGAAGTCGAGGAATTTTTGGCTCTGCTAAAATAGTAAGGGACTTTCGATGCTAAATCAAAAAGCTATTAAATATATATATATAGAGAGAGAGAGAGAGAGAGAGAGAGAGAGACAAGAAGAAGAAAACCTACGTGCAACTACTGCTATTAAAGCCGAAGATGCAAAACAACCAAAGAAACGAAAAGTTTAGTCTGAGGAGACAAAACAAGAAAAAGGGAGGCTACCCGGATTAGGGACAGTCAAGGATCAACATTGCCCCGGCTTTCCTTCACTGGCGTGGGCTCGAAAACTAGGAATTTTTGGTTTTGTTCTTACTAAACTAGTAAGTGACTTTTGATGCTCAAATCAAAATGCTAATGCAGAGAAGAAAGAAAAGGGGAAGGAGAAGAAGGAGAATGAAAAGAAGGAGAATAAAAAGGCCTACGTGCAACTACTGCTATCAAAGCCGAAGAGGCAAGACAACCAAAGAAACGAAAAGTTTAGTCTGAGGAGACAAAACAAGAAAAAGGGAGGCTACCCGGATTAAGGACAGTCAAGGATCAACATTGCCCCGGCTTTCATTCACTGGCGTGGGCTTGAAGACGAGGAATTTTTGGTTCTGTTCTTACTAAACTAGTAAGTGACTTTCGATGCTCAACTCAAAATGCTAATGCTATTAAATTCGAAGGAGAAGAAGAAGGAGAAGAAGGAGAAGGAGAAGAAGAAGAAGAAGGATAAGAAGAAGAAGGAGAAGAAAGAGAAGAAGAACAAGAAGAAGAACTATGTGCAACAACTGCTATCAAGGCCGAAACTGCAAAACAACCAAAGAAACGAAAAGTTTGATCCGAGGAGACTGAAAAAAAAAAAAAGGGAGGCTACCCGAATAAAAAAGACAGTCAAGGATCAACATTGGCCCAGCTTTCCCTCGCTGGGGTGAGCTCAAATACAAGGAATTTTTGGCTCTGCTAAACTAGTAAGTGACTTTCGATGCTAAAATCCAAATGCTATTTTATATATATATAGAGAGAGAGAGAGAGAGAGAGAGAGAGAGAGAGAGACAGAAGAAGAAGAAGAAGAAGAAGAAGACCTACGTGCAATTACTGCTATCAAATACGAAGATGCAAAACAACCAAAGAAACAAAAAGTTTAGTCTGAGGAGACAAAACAAGAAAAAGGGAGGCTACCCGGATTAAGGACAGTCAAGGATCAACATTGGCCTGGCTTTCACTCACTGGCGTGAGCTCGAAGTCGAGGAATTTTTGGCTCTGCTAAACTAGTAAGGGACTTTCGATGCTAAAATCAAAATGCTAATGCTAATATATAGAAGAAGACAAAGGCGGCGGCCTACGTGTAACTAATGCTATAAGAGCCAAAGTTGCAAAACAACCAAAGAAATGAAAAGTTTAGTCTGAGGAGATCAAAAAAAGGAAAAAGAGGGAGGCTATCCAGAATAAAAGGACAGTCAAGGATCAACATTGGCACGGCATTCACTCGCTGGCGTGAAGTTGAAAACGAAGACTTTTTGGCTCTGCTAGACTAGTAAGTGACTTTCGATGCTAAAATCAAAATGCTAAGAAGAAAAAGAAGAAGAAGACGAAGAACAAGAAGAAGGCCTATGTGCAACTACTGCTATCAAAGTCAAAGGTGCAAAACAATCAAAGAAACAAAAAGTTTAGTCGGAGAAGACAAAAAAAAGAAAAAGGGAGGCTACCCGGATAAAAAGGACAGTCAAGGATCAACATTGGCCTGACTTTCACTCGCTGGCGTGAGCTCGAAGACAAGGAATTTTTGGCTCTGCTAAACTAGTGACTTTCGATTCTAAAATCAAAATGCTATTAAATATATATATATAGAGAGAGATAAAAGGAGAAGAAGAAGAAGTAGAAACAGAAGACAAAGAAGAAGGCCTACGTGCAACTACTGCTATCAAGGCCAAAGCTGCAAAACAACCAAAGAAATGAAAAGTTTAAACTGAGGAGACAAAAAAAAAGAAAAAGGGAGGCTACCCGGATACATTTAGCCATTTACGGGTCTAAACTGGATGGCAAAACTGACCAACTGGTCAAATGATATCCTTCTACCATCCAGGGGAGAGGCATGATTTATGAGTTGGAATTCACTTTCACCAGCTCTGAGGTGAGAAAGCCGCTCACCAGCTCACAACGTCCGTAACAAGCTTGTTAGCGCCCTGCGTCAGCACTTATAATAACAATATCACGAACACTCGGGTAATAGTCAAGTCTTGACATGTCTCACCTTGGTCAGAGCTTGGTCCGTCCTCTCGGGGGCGCCGCGGTACGCCTGGGTGACGTCGCTGAGGGGGAGGGGCATGTACTGCAGAGTAAAGTTGCTAACGAGTAGAAGAGAGCACAAGTATTTATTTTTAGCACACTTACGCGTTGTTCGTAACATGTAAAGTACAGCCATCCATCCATTTCCTACCGCTTGTCCCATCCACAAGTTTTTTGGCTGAATTTCTGACCACTCCTCTTGACAAAATTGGCGCAGTCCAGCTAAAATGTGGTTTTCCTGACGCTGACTTGTTTCTTCAGCATTGTCCAGATGTTTAAGTCAGGACTTTGGGACGGCCAAAAGCTTACTTCGAGCCTATTCCTTGACCACTTCGGACATGTGGAAAAGGAATGGCTAGAATGAAGGTTTTTAGAACGGCCTTCCCACAGTCCTGACTTAAACGAGTGGTTTCACCTGACCACAGAACTTTCCTCTAGAAGGTCTTATCTTAGTTTATGTGATCAGCAGCCTTAAGGTGTCGCTTCCGGAGCAAGGGCTTCAGAAGCTTCCTTCTCAGTCCATGGCGATGCAAGACACACCTGACTGTGAACACTGACACCTGCGTTCTAGCAGCTTCTATTTCTTTTAGGTGGTCCTCGGGTTGACTCTTGATCATCCTGACCAATTTTTTGTCAGCAGCAGGTGGTAGCTTGCGTTTTCTTCCTGATCTTGGCAATGACAAAACTGTGCCATGACTGTGGACACTGACACCTTCGTTCCAGCAGCTTCTAATTCATTGCAGACCTGCTTTTAGGTGGTTCTCGGGTTGACTCTTGATCATCCTGACCAATTTTCTCTCAGCAGCAGGCGGTAGCTTGCGTTTTCTTTCTGTTTGTGGCAATGACAAAACTGTGCCACGATTGTGGACACTGACACCTTCGTTCCAGCAGCTTCCAATTCATTGCAGACCTGCTTTTAGGTGGTCCTCGGTTGACTTTTGATCATCCTGATCATGGCAATGACAAAACCGTGCCATGCACTTTATCCTTAGGAACGATTTGCCCGCACGGTTGCTCTTGGGACCTTGAGTTGCTTCGAAAAGTGACATTATGAGAAGAAACTGACTCAGTTTGGACTGTAGCCCCTTTAGAGAAGACCCGATTCCCATCGGAATCAGACTCTCTCAATTTAAAACTACTACTTGGGGTAGTCCAAGGATGCGGTAAACATTATTGACAGTACGCGGTTTGAGGTGAGCTGCCTTCAGGGACTATTCTACACTTCGAGCCAATCTATCCCAAGGAACTTTTTCTACAGAGCTTCGGAGAGAAAACTTGTGTTTCAATGAGTTCCCGGCGAGCAGACTTGTAAAACCCCACTGTGTAGGATGGGAAGTGACAAAAAGGCGTCGGTTTGTTTGATGTATTGATTTAGTCTTGACCAGAGATCTACAAAGCGGAGAGGAAGCATTCCCCGCCCCGCCTCCAGACCCCTTTTTCTTTAAACTGTTTTGAAACCAGAGGCGACGGCTGTTTACGACCCCCCTTCCTTTAAAAACAGCGGTTGCCATGTAATCGGGGGAAAGTCCGAATAAAAGAGGAGGCGTGCCACCTTTCGTCAGAGCGTGGTGGAAGACTGTACAAAGAGTACAGCCCAGACGTTTCTCCTCATTGAGCTAAATGGAATTCTGTCTCTGTTGAATTCCTTGCTTCTTGTCTTGTTTAATAGAAGTCAACAGTGTTTGAGCCTGACAATCTCGCTGTGAAAATGAACCACAAATCTAATTATCCTAAAGACTCGCTTTGATGTGGAAAAGCACTGACACACACACTCGCGCGCGCAGATATTTAACAAATCAAAATAACCGCCACCCCCGAGAGCGACAGGCGGCGGGAAAAACGGAGGGATGAAAGAGTCACATCACAGGAGTGATGCAAGCTGGTGAAAGAGTAAATATAAACACGGTGTGACTCATCCGGTCTGGATCACAAATGTGTTCGTGTGGTGCGTTTGTTTGTTTGTCTTACTGCTCCAACGCTCTCGCTACGTCCTGCAGGCCCGCCGCCGTGGTGTTGTTGCGGTCCCACGTCACGCTCCTGAGAGGGATCCGGCGGTTGAAGGGGAAGAGAGAAACAGAGTGTCACAGGAAAAAGTTGCGTAGTCAGTGGGCATCGCATGATTCGAGTCGATACGCTAGCCTTTAAATAGACCCCCCCCCCCCCCCTTTTAGGCCAGTTGATCTGCCGTCTCTTTTCTGCTCTGCCCCCCCTCTCCTGCATGGATAAGTTATTCGGTGACCGCAGATGACCCGAAAGCTGTTCAAAGTTGGGGACGTCTCTGGGCTGCTGACTTGTCTCCGCTCAAGATGGTCCACTGCTTACCTCACTATGGACTGGACTCTCACTATTATGTTAGATCCACTATGGACTGGACTCTCACTATTATGTTAGATCCACCAGGGACTGGACTTCCACCATAATGTTAGATCCACTATGGACTCCCACTATTATGTTAGATCCACTGTGGACTGGACTCTCACTATTATGTTAGATCCACTATGGACTGGACTCTCACTATTATGTTAGATCCACTATGGACTGGATTCTCACACTATTATGTTAGATCCACTATGGACTGGACTCTCACTATTATGTTAAATCCACTACGGACTGGACTCTCACTATTATGTTAGATCCACTATAGACTGGACTCTCACTATTATGTTAGATCCACTATGGACTGGACTCTCACACTATGTTAGATCTACTATGGACTGGACTCTCTCACTATTATGTTAGATCCACTATGGACTGGACCCTCACTATTATGTTAGATCCACTATGGACTGGACTCTCACACTATTATGTTAGATCCACTATGGACTGGACTCTCACACTATTATGTTGGATCCACCAGGGACTGGACTCTCACTGTTATGTTAGATCCAATATGGACTGGACTCTCACTATTATGTTAGATCCACTATGGACTGGACTCTCACACTATTATGTTAGATCCACTATGGACTGGACTCTCACAATATTATGTTAGACCCACTCGACGTCCATTGCATTTGGTCTCTCCTAGAGGGGGTGGGGGGTCATCCACATCTGCGGTCCTCTCCAAGGTTTCTTAGTCATTCCCATTGACATCCCACTGGGTTGTGAGTTTTTCCTTGCCCTTATGTGGCCTCTGAACTGAGGATGTCGTTGTGGCTTGTGCAGCCCTTTGAGACACTTGCGATTTAGGGCTATAAAAATAAACATTGATTGATTGATATATTGTGATTTGGAAAAAGATTGTCATAAACGTTAATTCATTTTTTTTTAAATAATACAAAAGAAACCAGATTTTTATGTAAATTTAGTATTTAAGTTGTGGAGGGGGCGTGACCTGTGGGCCTGCCGTGGAACGGGGGTGTGCCAAGACCGGCCTCGAAGACAGCAACAGGTGAGTAGATGGCCCAGGTGGGCCCTGTTATCGGAGCACCTTTTGCCTTTATTAGCAGCAGCCGAGATGAGACACGCGGTTGGAGTTGGTGTGGGAGCCAGAGAAAGACATTTTGGTGGAAAGCAAAAGCCTCTCCACATCTCTGAATCCGGGCTCTTGTGGCAGTGTGTGGTGGTCCCAAGAACCCACTTGAGTTTCAATATATATTTTATTGCAATATTTTCAGAGTGCGTTTGTTCTATTTCCACACCCTGAGCCGTCCTGTTGGAACACCCAACCGTGCCCAAGACCCAACCTTTCGGGCTTTTTGATTGTCCCAATTACTCTCTGTAAAGCACCAGTTC
>NC_084638.1:9945671-9953171 GCF_033978795.1 Nerophis ophidion
CTTCTTGAGGTGTCCACAAGGAAAAGTACCGTCCATATGAGGACCGGTGAATAAATGCTGTAATAACTCGGAGTAAATAATGAAGATTAAAAAAAAAATTACTAACTAAAAAAACAAACAATTAAATAAAAGCTTACCTTTTTTATATTTGCACAATATGTATATATTATTAATGTAAATACAAGTCTTTATATATCTTGAAAGGCATTTTTCTGAGGTCTCAAGAAGGTAACAAATCCAAGAATGTGTGTATTTTATAAAGAGACATACTGTAATAACTTGAAGGAAATAGTGAAGATTAAAAATCAATTACAAACTAAAAATATAAAAACCCCCCAAAATACTTAAAACTTATCTTTATTTGCATAGTATGTATGTATTTTTAATGTTGTAAATACACATCTTTAAATCTCTAGAAAGGGTGGTCTTAAAGAGGTAGGCATTTTGCTCAGGTCCCCAGAAGGTCCGAAATACATGAGTGTGTGTGAAGCTGAAAATCCAAGCATTGATGTGTGGGTGCAAGAGTATTTTCCTCCAAAACGCTGCAGCCAATCTGTGTGTGTGTGTGTGTGTTATTGTATTTCTACCCTTCTTGAGGTGTCCACAAGGAAAAGTACCGTCCATATGAGAACCGGTGAATAAATACAGTAATAACTAAAAGTAAATATTAATTCCAAAAATAAAATAAATATGTATATAGAGACATACTGTAATAAAGAAGTAAATAGTAAAGAGGGAAGCTTTTTGCTCAGGTCCTCAGAAGGTCCGAAATACATGAATGTGTGTGAAGCTGAAAATCCAAGCATTGATGTGTGGGTGCAAGAGTATTTTCCTCCAAAACGCTGCAGCCAATCTGTGCGTGTGTGTGTGTGTGTGTGTGTGTGTGTGTGTGTGTGTGTGAGCGCTATGTTACATAATTCAACTCACACACTCCTCCTCTTGCACCAAATGAACTAGTTTCTGCAGCATTTCATCCAGCGCCCTGAGGAGGTAGGAGAAAAAAAAGGAAAGGAAACATGTAACATAACACAACATAACACAACATATGGTCACCGTCTGCGAGGTCCGTACCTGCCCTTGGCGTTGAAGTTCTTCCCCAGCATCAGGTGTTTGAGGGAAGGGTGTCTGGAGAACGCAGGGAGTACGGAGAGCAGGTCGGAATCCAAGCCTGCAAACACAATTTTTTATTTTTTGTAACTGAGCCCTAAGAAGCTAATTTAGCAAAAAAAAGTCAACAACACCCCCATATATTGTACTGGTTTTGAAGGTGAAAACTACTGAAAAGACCCCCACATCCTTTGATTTGTCTTCGGTGGAAAACGTTCGGGCACCCCCGTGTAAATATATACTGTATACATTCAATTGTACTTGAAAACAAACAAAATTAAAGCTGCAAGCAGCGAAGGACGGGATCGACTTTTGCTGGCGTTTCCTGCCTTTACCCTTTCAACATATCTTTACCTGCACATAACCTACCTTCCCTGCACCCTGGGGTCACACTGGTGCTTCTTTCTGTCACCCAAACACGCTGGTGCTTCCTGCCATCACCCAGACAACATATCTTTACCTGCACCTTACCTACCTTCTCTGTATCCTGGAGTCAAACTGGTGCCTCCTTCTTTCACCCAGTCAACATATCTTTACCCGCACAGTACATACTTCTCTGCGTTGTGTGGTAACGCTGGTGCTTCCTGCTTTTAAGCGGCCATCTTGAGACAGCAGCAGCGCAGAGGTTCTTTGAAGGCTCGTAAAATCAAAACCAGAGCAGTTATTAAAACTATTTTCGCAACTTTTAATCAGAAGGGTTCAATCTCTCTCCTGTGCGAGTTTGAAGCCGACACAACAAACGCGCTCAGAGGAGATAATGTTTGAAAAAAGGAGACGGTTTTTTACAAAACTTTAGTTTTGAAGGGGTAATTGCCAACATGCTGTTGATTTTTGCTGAAGGATGTAAATGAATGAAATGTAGGTCTAAGTGAGACCTACATAGAGGTTTTTGTTTCATATCTCTACGACACTCCTACCGGAAGTTACAAGCAGTTTTGTCTGTGTTTTCTTCCTTGGAGCAGTTTTGTCAGTGTTTTATTCCTAGGGGGCGCTAAAGCGCAATTTTGAATTTTTTTTTTATTACATTGCAATTTTCACCAGTCCTGATGTGTGTGTCCAGTTTTCTGAGTTTTGAAGCATTTTAAGGGGGTCAAATTACAGCTCAGAGGCGAAAATGAAATTTTTTAGGAAACTTTTGTTTTGAAGGGGTTTTTACCAACTTCCTGTTGATTTTTGCTGAAGGATGTGAGTGTATGAAATCTAGGTCTAAGTCAGACCTACATAGAAGTTTTTGTTTCATGTCTCTACGACATTTCTAACGGACGTTACAAGCAGTTTTGTCTGTGTTTTTTTTCCTAGGGGGCGATAGAGCGCAAATTTGAGTTTTGGGGTTTGGTTCTTTGATTAAATCACAATTTTTGCCAGTCCTAAAGTGTGTGTCAAATTTGGTGAGTTATGAAGCATGTTAAGGGGGTGAAATTACAGCTCAAAGAGGCGAAAATGAATTTTTTTAGGAAACTTTTGTTTTGAAGGGGTTTTTACCAACTTCCTGTTGATTTTTGCTGAAGGATATGAGTATGAAATCTAGGTCTAAGTCAGACCTACATAGAGGTTTTTGTTTCATGTCTCCATGACATTTCTAACGGACGTTACAAGCAGTTTAGTCCGTGTTTTTTTCCTAGGGGGCGCTACAGCGCAATTTTGAGTTTTGGGGTTTGTTTGTTTTTTATTAGATGGCAATTTTCGCCAGTCCTGATGTGTGTGTAAAATTTGGTGAATTTTGAAGCATGTTAAGGGGGTCAAATTACTGCTCATAGAGGAGGGGGTATAATAATAATAAGAAAAAAACCTTAGAAATACAATAGGGTCCTCTGTCCCAAAGGGACATTAGGTCCCTAACAAAGGTTTGATAAGTTGGTACTGGGGTTTAGCCGTAAACCTCTTATAGTCAACTCGCTCAAGTCTTAAGTCAGTGTGTGTCCTTACCATTGTCTGAGATATCCAAAGTCCCAACACAGGAAACTCTCGGGAAAAGTTCTTGGATAACACCGGCGCCTGCAGACCTCAACTGTCACAGACGGTTGGAGGAACAAGAGGGAAGGTCAATAGACAAGACGACGAGTGAACGTAACCAAAGCAAGACATGGAGTGTACCTCACAGCCGCTGATGTCCAACTGCAGATCGCTGATATGCGGGTTGTTGGACAGCCCTAAGAACAGAGCCCTGACGGAATAACAATTACACTGCATGAGAACCAGAAGAGGTGAGTTTATAGGTGGGTAGGTAGGTAGGTAGGTCTTTGTTTTCAGCACAAACCTGTTCAAGATTAGACAAACCAACAGTGTACAGGGTTACGGAACAGTAACGCTGATGGGTTGCCACGAGGCGCCCCGTAAAAGATGGGGAAAAAGGTAAAACCCTGGGGGAAAATGATGAACAAAAAAATACAATCTAGACTGGGATCCCCAGGGGGCCTAGTCTGGAGTGGGAAATAAAAACCTCTATGCAATGCACACATAAACACGTTACATTTAATCACGACAAACTCGCAAAAGAGGGACGGGGAGTTGGGGCCCTGGGGTGGGGTGTGTGTGTGTGTATGCCCAATTGTCTTGGGTGTGATGATGCCATGTTTTTTAGACCGAGGCCGATTTGCAAAAGTTCGACTCCAGGTGTCGTCGAGGAGGGAGGGAGGTCAAAAGCGTCCGTCATTGAGGTGTCCCCAGGGGGTGTTCTTCAAAACAGCCTGGTCCTTTTTTCCACAGCGTCAAGGCCATTCGAGGGAGTCAAATCGTAGATTAGGATGTTTGTGTTCCGCCAGCAGAGAAAACAATGACTTGTCTGTTCTATTCGTCCATGCTGGGTGCTCTCAAATTCAATTAAATTTTCCTTTTCAGCAAGCTTCTCCATGATGTGATCAATCTTGCGATTCAGTTCAGAAATCGCCGCAATCTGCCCTGCCCAAACATTCTGTTGCGACGAACAGACTTCTGGCTCCTTGAGTGGCTGCCGTCGTCTTACAAATTCGACGATACACCAGAGATATGCCAAGCCCAATCAGCAAGTGCCCCGCGATCACGGTTCCAAATAGGTAGATGTCTTCAATGTCCTCGATGGAAAGGACTGAGGAGGTACCTGATTCTCCATTTGTCCCAGGAATCTCAATGGTTCCCTCCGGGCAGCCAGGCTCCCCCTCGTCGAAAATATTTAGTCAATTGCGTCGGGACTCCGGCTGATCATATCCATGTCTAAAACTCATTTGTATACTCTAGCCTTTAAATAGACCGCCTTTTTAGACCAGTTGATCTGCCGTTTCTTTTCTTTTTCTCCTCTGTCCCCCTCTCCCTTGCGGAGCGGGGGAGAGGAGACAGGTCCGGTGGCCATGGATGAAGTACTAACTGTCCAGAGTCGGGACCCAGGCTGGACCGCTCGCCTGTGTATCGGTTGGGGAAAAATCTCTGCGCTGCTGATCCCTTTGGGATGGTTTCCTGCTGGCTCCACTTTGGACGGGACTCTCGCTACTATATTGGATCCACTTTGGACTGGACTGTCACCGTTATGTTAGATCCACTATGGATTTGGACTTTCACAATATCATGTTGGACCCGCTCGACATCCATTGCTTTCGGTCCCCTGGGGGTGGGGGGGTTGCCCACATCAATCAATCAATGTTTCATTACGACTACAACATCCTCGGAAGAACCCACAAAAGGGCAAGGAAAACTCACACCCAGTGGGCGGGGAGAATTCACATCCAGTGGGACGCCAGTGACAATGCTGACTATGAGAAACCTTGGAGAGGACCTCAGATGTGGGCAACCCCCCCACCCCCCTCTAGGGGACCGAAAGCAATGGATGTCGAGCGGGTCTAACATGATGCTGTGAAAGTTCAATCCATAGTGGCTCCAACACAGCCGCGAGAGTTCAGTTCAAGCGGATCCAAGACAGCAGCGAGAGTCCCGTCCACAGGAAACCATCCCAAGCGGAGGCGGATCAGCAGCGTAGAGATGTCCCCAATCGATACAGGCGAGCGGCCCATCCTGGTCCTCTCCAAGGTTTTCCTTGCCCTTATGTGGGCTCTACCGTGGATGTCGTTGTGGCTTGTGCAGCCCTTTGAGACACTTGTGATTTAGGGCTATATAAATAAACATTGATTGATTGATTGATAGATTTGAGGACAGGGCAAAAAAAGAGGTTCCAAAAAAGTTCAGATTAGACAAAATAGGGAATAAGCGGTAGAAAACGGATGGATGGATGAGCTGTTACTGAACTATCAGATCTTGTTAGTGTTCCTGTGCCTGATGTCTGAGGGGGAAAAAACTGTTCAGTTCAGATGTGTGGGTCTGGATGAACCGTAGTCTCCTGCCACTCATGCCGGAAACAAAAATGTGTGTGTGGTCCGAGGAATAAGTGATCATAAGACAAGTAAATGACTATTTAATGCTACTATTATGTTGGAATCACAGATCCGATACGGGACTTGTTTTGGAACGACTCACCTCAGCCAGTCGGGAGGAACCTTCATGGAAGCGAGGCTGACGTGAGTCAGGCTGAATGCCGAGCTGAAGAACTGGCGAAAAGTTGGCAACGAATCCCTGGCTTTCCTGGAAAAGGAAAAAATATATATATATAAATATATTAAAAAGGGATGTTTTATACCGAAAAAAGTCAGTAAGAATATTTATGAGACTGCCGCAGACTGATAGTTCCACACAGAGACGAGCAGAGAGGCACTAAAGAGACGGGAAGGAAGTAAGTTAGAGCGAAAGGTGAGAAGGATGAAGCAAAACAGATGCTGGATGTGACGTGGAGGTCACTATCTGCTCGGACTTTGACATTAATTACTGACACTATTTTAAAAAGGTGTCGCATTGCAATTATGCAGCCATCTGTTTGGCTTATACCGAGCATTAGCCTACAGTCAATTAAAGGTGTGTGTGTGTGTGTGTGTGTGTGTTTGTGTGTGTGTGTGTGTGTGTGTGTGTGTGTGTGTGTGTGTGTGTTCTTGTAGCCTACCCTTCTTGAGACAATAAGGAAAAGTTTCGTCCATATGAGGACCGGGCAACAAGTTAGGACATAAATCATGGTCCCAATACGGAAAAAATGTCTCATTTGAACCCCTGGTGGTGATATCCATCAAAATAAAGGTGGCCTAAAAAAAGGAGGGATTTTTCCTATCGCTTTTAAAAGTGCTCGCCCTCTGGTCAACATATGAAATAACAAGTGTGTGTAAGAAATTGAAATGCGTCCCCTTTGGCCAAAATTGATTAAAAGTAAATAAATATATAGAGAATAACTTAAAGTAAATAATGAAGATTAAAAAAACAGTTACACACAAAAAATTCAAAAACAAATGAACTAAAAGTGTCGACTTTTTTCTTATAAAATTGGGAAGTATTTATCATATTCTTTCTGTTTATGTAATATTGTAATATTTTCTCGGAAAGTTAATACTTTTGTATGTAAAAGTATTACTTTTTAACGCAAAATGGCGACATTTGTCAGATAAAATTCAGACTTTTAACACAATATTGCCAATTTGTTTGTTGTTCTTGTGAAATAGTTAGATATTTGGAGTAAAATGATTTTTGTCAACTTTCAAATTCTAGTTATTATTATTATAATATTGCCAAAATTGTAAAGTTTTCTTATAAAATTTGGACTTTTGTCAAGTAAAGTTACGACTCTTTTCATAAAACTGCCAAAATGTGAAGCTTTTCTTGTAAAATTGCAGATGTTGAGTAAAACTCCAACTTTTATCAAAATATTGCACAAGTGTTCAGCTTTTCTTGTAATATTTTGACTTAGATTCATCCATTTTCTACCGCTTGTCCCTTTTGGGGTCGCTGGAGCCTATCTCAGCTGCATTCGGGCGGAAGGCATCGTACACCCTGGACAAGTCGCCACCTCATCGTAGAATATTTTGACTTGCGTTGGGTAAAATTAAAGTTGTAAAGTTTTCTTATTCAATTTGGACTTCTATCAAGTAAATTTACGACTCTTTTCATAAAACTGCCAAAATGTTAAGCTTTTCTTGTAAAATTGCGGATGTTGTTGAGTAAAACTCCAACTTTTATCGAAATATTGCACAAGTGTTCAGCTTTTCTTGTAGTATTTTGACTTAGATTCATCCATTTTCTACCGCTTGTCCCTTTTGGGGTCGCTGGAGCCTATCTCAGCTGCATTCGGGCGGAAGGCATTGTACACCCTGGACAAGTCGCCAACTCATCATAGAATATTTTGACTTTCATTGGTATTATAATACTGCCAACATTCTAAGTTTTTCTTGTGAAATTCCAACTAGTTTTTCACAACAAGCTTTTTTATATGTGCATAGTATGTTATTGATATTATTAATGTTGTAAATACACATTTTTATTAATCTAGAAAGGCTGGTCCTAAAGAGGTAGGTATTTTTCCCAGGTCCCCAGAAGGTACGAACTACATAAAAG
>NC_084638.1:9959900-9967400 GCF_033978795.1 Nerophis ophidion
GTGTCTCCGCGGCGGACGGGGCCTTACGTGGGTCACGTGGCGTAAGGGCGAGCCGTTGGTGGGGAGGGTGGACAGACACTCCCACGAGGCCGAGTGGGAAAGGTGGCGAGAAGGGACGGGGGAGGAGTTGGGCTCGTCTCCGAGACCTACAACAAATCAGACATTATTCGTTAACTCATGCCTTAGTCGAGTCCACGCAGAAGATTAAAAACCTCACCAGGTCTGGTGGAGACAGGGCGGATTCTTCTGGTTCTGGAGCTCCGCTTCTTTATAGCCATTGTGTCCTTCGGAGCAAAAATAGCTTTTTTACTCTGCAGATTATTCAACAATAACGACTCAAACCTTAACAGCTCAGGCATTTTATGGTTTGTGCAACCTTACACAGTTGCTAGTAATAATTGTTATTGAGCACCGTGGAAGTGTACGTAACATAAGTCAAACTCCAGGTCCGGGGGCCAGATCTGGCCCCTCACATCAATTTATTTGGTAATAAATGTAATAAATTATCACACAAATCAAACCAATTTTTTGGTGTATACATTAAATGTGTATACCTGTTAGGGCTGTGAATCTTTGGGAACCACGCGATTCAATTCCACTTTTTGACGGAAAAAATCCCGACTTTTTGACGGAAAAAATCCAGAATTTTTGATAGAAAAAATCCCAAATTTATGACACTTACAAAAAACAACAACTTTTAAACTGGAAAAATCCCGACTTTTTGACGGAAAAAATCCAGAATTTTTGATAGAAAAAATCCCAAATTTATGACACTTACAAAAAACAACAACTTTTTAACTGGAAAAATCCCAACTTTTTGACGGAAAAAATCCAGAATTTTTTAAAGAAAAAATCTTGAATTTTTGACCCAAAAAAATCCAGAATTTTTGAATGAAAAAATCCCAAATTTTTGACCCAAAAAATCCCGAATATTTGACAGAAAAAAATCCCAAATTTCTGAGGAAAAAATCAGAAAGAAAAAAAATCCCGATTTTTTGACAGAAAAAATCCAGAGTTTTTGATGAAAAAAATGCAGATTTTTTGACGAAAATAATCTCGACTTTTTGACACAAAAAAAAATCTCGATTTTTTGACAGGAAAAATTCCAATTTGACAGAAAAAAATCCCAACTTTCTGACGGAAAAAATCCAACGTTTTTGACACTTACAAAAAAACCTGACTTTTTGACAGAGAAAATCACAACTTTCTAAAAGAAAAAAATCCAGACTTTTTTACATTTACAAAAAAATCCAGATTTTTGACCGAAAAAAATGATTCAACAGCAAAAAAATCCCAACTTTGTGACCGAAAAAATCCAGAATTTTTGACAGAAAAAAATCCAGAATTTTTGACAGAAAAAATCCCGACTTTGATGGAGAAAATCCTGAATTTCTGACGGAAAAAATCCCGACTTTCAGAAAGATAAAAATCCAGAGTTTTTGACACAAAAAAAATCTCGACTTTTTGACACAAAAAAATCTCGACTTTTTGACACAAAAAAATCTCGACTTTTTGACACAAAAAAATCTCGACTTTTTGACACAAAAAAATCTCGACTTTTTGACACAAAAAAAATCTCAACTTTTTGACAGGAAAAATTCCAACTTGACAGAAAAAATCCCAACTTTCTGACAGAAAAAAATCCAGAATTTTTGACTCTTACAAAAAAACTGACTTTTTAACAGAGAAAGTCACAACTTTCTGACAGAAAAAAATCCTGACTTTTTGACACTTACAAAAAAATCCTGATTTTTGACAGAAAAAAAATGACTTAACAGAAAAAAATCCCGACTTTTTGACGTAAAAAATTCCGATTTGACAGAAACGACTTGGACTTTTTGACAGAAGAAAACCTGACTTTTTGACACTTAAAAAAAAACAAACAGATTTTTTTAACAGAAAAAATCCCGACTTTTTGACAGAAAAAAATACCAACTTTTTGACAGAAAAAAATCCTGACTTTTTGATAGAAAAAAATCCCAACTTTTTGACCCAAAAAAATCCCAATTTTTTGACGGAAAAAAATACCGGTTTTACCCTGCCTGCTGCCGCACTTTAGACACCCCTGAGCTATTGTAACGCTTGACAATCCTCAATTAATGCTAAAAATATTGAGCATGCCTATTAAAAAAAAAAAAAATCGTAGGACACTTACAATTCCGAGGGTGACGCCCACGTCTTCATCCGGGAATTCCAAAGACTCCATGATCCTGGACTGTCTGATGGTTTGTCTTCCTGACCCCACATCATCCCAGCGCTTCGCCTGAGACACCTGCCGCAACTGACACACACACACACACACACACACACACACACACACACACACACACACACACACACACACACACACACGTTTGTGTACTTCGTACCTTCTGGAGACCCGAGAAAAATGCCTACATTTTTAGGACCAGCCTTTCTAAATATATAAAGAAGTGTATTTACAACACTAATAATACATACATATTATGCACAAATATAAAAAAAAGTTGTGAAAAATTAGTTGGAATTTCACAAGAAAAACTTAGAAGGTTGGCAGTATTATAATAAAAGTCATGACTTTACTCGACGCAAGTCAAAATGTTACAAGAAAAAATGAATATTGGGGCAATATTATGATAAAAGTTGGAAATTTACTCAATAACAGTCTCAATTTTACAAGAAAAGTAGAACATTTTGGCAATTTTTTTTTTTAAGAATCGTAATTTTACTCGATAAAAGTCACAATTTTATATACATATATATATATATATATATACAAACATACATACATATATATATATACATAATTATACAAATACAAATACATATATACATACATACATATATACACATATATAACTATATACTGTATATATATATATATATATATATATATATATACATATATACACATATATATATATATATATACATATATACACATATATAACTATATACTGTATATATATATACATATATATATATACATATACATATATATATGTATATATATATCTATATATCTATATATATACATATATATATATATGTATATATATATCTATATATCTATATATAGATATATATATATATATATATATATATATATATATATATATATTTATATAGATATATATATGTGTGCAATCATAAGCTTTAACACATTGACTATGACAGCCCTAAGACAAAATACATGTACTGTACTTTAAAATGTGTCCTGAAGAACATTTGACATATCTTCAAAGTACAATCCTACTTGCCAGAAGCACAACATTTGCAGTTTTAACAGCGCTCTCAAAAGTAGTCATGCAGAAAAGGCCCATTACCAGTACCAGGGTCTTATGTGTGGCGTAGAGTTCTTGCAGGATCTGATCCACGATGGAGTTGGTCAAATACGAGACCACGGACAACTTCACCTCCCTGACGTGAAAACACAACAACAACAATAAATGAATAAAAACCTAACCAGCGTTATTGAGAATATTGAAAAGAGAGGTGGTCCTCACTCCAGGGCTCTGTTGATGTCCTCCGACGCTCTCTCCATCAGGGCGTTGCGGATGGCCGAGCGAGGGATCAGAACCTGCTCACAGATGGAGGACAGGGACGGGCTGAGCCTCTCGGCCGCCGAGCAGGACATGGGACACAACTCTCGGCACAGGGACACCATGGAGTCCACCACCACCTGCAGTGATCAACACCTCTCACATTTAACCCGGATTACAGGGACACCATGGAGTCCACCACCACCTGCAGTGATCAACACCTCTCACATTTAACCCGGATTACAGGGACACCATGGAGTCCACCACCACCTGCAACGATCAACACCTCTCACATTTACCCGGATTACAGGGACACCATGGAGTCCACCACCACCTGCAGTGATCAGCACTGCTCACATTTAACCCTGATTACAGGGACATCATGGAGTCCACCACCACCTGCAGCGATCAGCACCTCTAACATTTACCCGGATTACAGGGACACCATGGAGTCCACCACCACCTGCAGTGATCAACACCTCTCAAATATAACCCTGATTACAAGGACACCATGGAGTCCACCACCACCTGCAACGATCAACACCTCTCACATTTACCCGGATTACAGGGACACCATGGAGTCCACCACCACCTGCAGTGATCAGCACTGCTCACATTTAACCCGGATTACAGGGACACCATGGAGTCCACCACCACCTGCAGCGATCAGCACTGCTTACATTTAACCCGGATTACAGGGACACCATGGAGTCCACCACCACCTGCAGTAATCAACACCTCTCACATTTAACCCTGATTACAAGGACACCATGGAGTCCACCACCACCTGCAGGGATCAACACCTCTCACATTTAACCCGGAATACAGGGACACCATGGAGTCCACCACCACCTGCAGTGATCAGCACCTCTCACATTTAACCCGGATTATACTCATTTCACCTACTTTTGTTCCGGTTAGTAAAACAAATGTCATCTGTTGACGCAACTACATACATCACACGGACAAAGATTTGTTTTTTCTGACAGACTTGTTTCTTCAGCATTGTCCACACCTTTAAATCAGGTTTTTGTTTCATCTGACTTCACATGGACAAAGATAAGACCTTCTGGAGGAGAGTTCCGTGGTCAGGTGGAACAAAAATGGAGCTGTTTGGCCCACAATGAGGCCTTTAATCCCAGGGACACCATGACTTTAATCACAGGAACACCATGCATACCGCTAAGCATGGTGGTGGTAGTATTATTACTTTTTTAAAAACTAATTGTAGCCTGATTTAACCCTTCCTTTACCACTTTTAACGTGTGTTTGGGGGTCATTGTCCTGTTGGAACACCCGAGACTGCGCCCAAGACCCAACATCCGGGCTGATGATTTTAGTTTGTCCTGAAGAATTTTGGAGGTAATCACATAGAACTTTCCTCCAGAAGGTCTTATCTTTGTCCATGTGATGTCAGATGAAACTAAAATGGAGCTCTTTGGCCCACACAATACCCAGCAATATGTTTGGAGGAGAAAAGGTGAGGCCTTTAATTCCAGGGACACCATGCATACCGCCAATTATGGTGGTGGTAGTATTATTTTTTTAAATTTTTCAACTAAGTCTAGCCTGATTTAGCCATTCCTTTGCCACTTTTGACGTGTGTTTGGGGGTCATTGTCCTGTTGGAACACCCAACTGCGCCCAAGACCCAACATCCGGGCTAATGGTTTTAGCTTGTCCTGAAGAATTTGGAGGTAATCCCATAGAACTTTCCTCCAGAAGGTCTTACCTTTGTCCATGTGATGTCAGATGACACACAAATTCAGCTTTTTGGCCCACGAAATGTTTGGAGGAGAAAAGGTGAGGCCTTTATTTCCAGGGACACCATGCATACCGCTAAGCATGGTGGTAGTCGTGTTATTTCTTTAAACTTTTTTTTTTTTTAACTAATTGTAGCCTGATTTAGCCATTCCTTTACCACTTTTGACGTGTGTTTGGGGGTCATTGTCCTGTTGGAACACCCAACTGCGCCCAAGACCCAACATCCGGGCTAATGATTTTAGTTTGTCCTGAAGAATTTGGAGGTAATCCCACAGAACTTTCCTCCAGAAGGTCTTATCTTTGTCCATGTGATGTCAGATGACACACAAATTCAGCCTTTTGGCCCACAAAATGTTTGGAGGAGAAAAGGTGAGGCCTTTATTTCCAGGGACACCATGCATACCGCTAAACATGGTGGTAGTCGTGTTATTTTTTTTAACTTTTTTTTTTAAACTAATTCCAGCCTGATTTAGCCATTCCTTTACCACTTTGGACGTGTGTTTGGGGGTCATTGTCCCGTTGGAACACCCAACTGCGCCCAAGACCCAACATCCGGGCTAATAATTTTAGCTTGTCCTGAAGACTTTGGAGGTAATCCCACAGAACTTTCCTCCAGAAGGTCTTATCCTTGTCCATGTAATGTCAGATGAAACAAAAATGGAGCTGTTTGGCCCACACAATACCCAGCAATATGTTTGGAGGAGAAAAGGTGAGGCCTTTAATTCCAAGGACACCATGCATACCGCCAATTATGGTGGTGGTAGTATTATTTTTTTTTAAACTTTTTAAACTAATTCTAGCCTGATTTAGCCATTCTTTTGCCACTTTTGATGTGTGTTTGGGGGTCACTGTCCTGTTGGAACACCCGACTGCGCCCAAGACCCAACATCCGGGCTAATAATTTTAGCTTGTCCTGAAGAATTTTGGAGGTAATCCCACAGAACTTTCCTCCAGAAGGTCTTATCTTTGTCCATGTGGTGTCAGATGACACACAAATTCAGCTTTTTGGCCCACAAAATGTTTGGAGGAGAAAAGGTGAGGCCTTTATTTCCAGGGAAACCATGCATACCGCTAAGCATGGTGGTAGTCGTGTTATTTTTTTAAACTTAAAAAAAAAAAAACTAATTCTAGCCTGATTTAGCCATTCCTTTACGACTTTTGACGTGTGTTTGGGGGTCAACACCCAACTGCGCCCAAGACCCAACATTTGGGCTAATGGTTTTAGCTTGTCCTGAATAATTTTGGAGGTAATCACACAGGACTTTCCTCCAGAAGGTCTTATCTTTGTCCATTTGGTGTCAGATGACACAAAAATTCAGCTTTTTGGCCCACAAAATGTTTGGAGGAGTAAAGGTGAGGCCTTTATTTCCAGGGACACCATGCATACCGCTAAGCATGGTGGTAGTCATGTTATTTTTTTTAACTTTAAAAACAAAAAACAAATTCTAGCCTGATTTAGCCATACCTTTACCACTTTTGATGTGTGTTTGGGGGTCATTGTCCTGTTGGAACACCCGACTGCGCCCAAGACCCAACATCCGGGCTAATGGTTTTAGCTTGTCCTGAATCATTTTGGAGGTAATCACACGGGACTTTCCTCCAGAAGGTCTTATCTTTGTCCATTTGGTGTCAGATGACACACAAATTCAGCTTTTTGGCCCACAAAATGTTTGGAGGAGTAAAGGTGAGGCCTTTATTTCCAGGGACACCATGCATACCGCTAAGCATGGTGGTAGTCGTGTTATTTTTTTTAACTTTAAAAACAAAAAACAAATTCTAGCCTGATTTAGCCATACCTTTACCACTTTTGACGTGTGTTTGGGGGTCATTGTCCTGTTGGAACACCCAACTGCGCCCAAGACCCAACATCCGGGCTAATGATTTTAGTTTGTCCTGAAGAATTTGGAGGTAATCCCACAGAACTTTCCTCCAGAAGGTCTTATCTTTGTCCATGTGATGTCAGATGACACACAAATTCAGCTTTTTGGCCCACAAAATGTTTGGAGGAGAAAAGGTGAGGCCTTTATTTCCAGGGACACCATGCATACCGCTAAACATGGTGGTAGTCGTGTTATTTTTTTAAACTTTTTTTTTAAACTAATTCCAGCCTGATTTAGCCATTCCTTTACCACTTTGGACGTGTGTTTGGGGGTCATTGTCCCGTTGGAACACCCAACTGTGCCCAAGACCCAACATCCGGGTTAATGGTTTTAGTT